>NC_057795.1:301946163-302010304 GCF_018294505.1 Triticum aestivum | reverse complement strand
GTGGGAGGCAGACTCACCACTCGGTAGGATTTTTATCACTTAGGTGAGTACTGGACTGCAGCTAAGCCCCCGAATGGAAGGCAGACTCACCACTCGGTAGGATTTTTATCACTTAGGCGAGCACTGGGCTGCAGCTAAGCCCCCGAGTGGGAGGCAGACTCACCACTCGGTAGGATTTTTATCACTTAGGCGAGCACTGGGCTGCAGCTAAGCCCCCGAGTGGGAGGCAGACTCACCACTCGGTAGGATTTTTATCACTTCGTCTCAGGCGAAACAGATTTGCAGCTAAGGTGATAAGTACAAAAGAAATAAACAACAATCATTCGGAAGAAAGTAAATTATGTCTTTTGATAGCCAAACTAAGAAGTATTTCTTATTACATCTCATCAATCTAGATATTTTAAGAGTAAAAAGGGCGGAGCAAATCCACATTCCAGGCGCGTGGCTCATCTTTATTATGTTCGATGTTGAACAGACGGTATGCTCCGTTGTGGAGCACCTTGGTGACAACGAAAGGGCCTTCCCAAGATGGAGCGAGCTTGTGAGGTCTCTGCTGGTCCACTCGAAGAACCATGTCTCCTTCTTGAAATGCCCGACCCTCACATTTTTGGCATGAAATCAACGCAAGTCTTGCTAGTAAATGGTCGACCGGATCAAAGCCATCTCTCTTTCTTCTTCTAGGAGATCGACTGCATCTTGCCGAGCCTGCTTCGCTTCTTCTTCTGAGAAGAGCTCAACTCGAGGTCCATTGTGGAGCAAATCACTGGGGAGCACGGCTTCAGCTCCGTAGACTAAGAAGAATGGAGTCCTCCCAGTCGACCGGTTAGGGGTTGTCCTCAATCCCCAAAGCACTGATGGGAGCTCGTCGACCCAAGCCCCTGCTGCATGTTTCAGGTCACGCATCAACCGAGGTTTCAATCCTTTGAGAATCAATCCATTTGCTCGCTCGGCCTGCCCATTCGACTGAGGATGAGTGACCGAAGCGTAGTCGACTCTCGTGCCTTGGGAGGCACAAAAGGCTTTGAATTCTTCAGAATCGAAGTTCGAGCCGTTATCCGTGATGATGTTGTGCGGGATGCCATATCTGAATATAAGTTCTCTGATGAAACTCACAGCTGTGCTTGCTTCAAGGCTTTTGATGGGCTTGGCTTTGATCCATTTGGTGAACTTGTCGACTGCTACCAGCACATGAGTAAATCCACTCCTGCCCGACCTCAGAGGTTCAACCATGTCCAGTCACCAGACGGCGAAAGGCCAGACGAGTGGAATTGTTTTCAGAGCTGACGCAGGTTTATGAGACATGTTGGAGTAAAACTGACAGCCTTCACACTTGTCCACTATTTCCTTAGCCATCTCGTTCGCCCGCGGCCAGTAAAATCCGGCTCGGTATGCTTTGGCCACGATGGTCCGAGAGGACGCGTGGTGACCAGAGGTTCCCGAATGAATATCATTGAGGATCACTCGACCTTCCTCTGGCGTGATGCACTTCTGGCAGACTCCAGTTGCACTTTCTCTGAACAACTGCCCCTTTATCACAGTAAAGGCCTTAGATCACTGGACGATCTGTCGAGCCTCTTCTTCATCCTACGGAAGTTCTTTCCTAAGAATGTATGCAATGTATGGCACTGTCCAGTCGGGAGTAATGACCAAAACCTCCATGATCAAATCGACCACGGCTGGGATTTTGACCTCGGTCGGATCCGTGGCACTCTTGGGCTGTGGCGACTCTTCAGTGAAGGGATCTTCTTGAAATGAAGGTGAATGAATATGTTCCAGGAACACATTGCGGGGAATGGCCTCTCTCTTTGAACCTATCTTCGCCAACTCATCTGCAGCTTGATTTTTCAATCGGGGTACATGGTGAAGCTCCAACCCTTCAAACTTCTTTTCGAGCTTTCTAACAGCATTGCAGTAGCCAGTCATGGCTGGACTTCTGACATCCCATTCCTTCATCACCTGATTAACCACCAAATCTGAGTCGCCATATACCATGAGGCGACGGACGCCAAGTGAAATGGCCATACGCAACCCGTATAGAAGTGCTTCATATTCTGCTTCGTTATTGGAGGAATCAAAATGAATTTGGAGAACATAGTTAAGCTTGTCTCCATAGGGGGACACCAATACTACTCCAGCACCTGATCCGTTCATCATCTTGGAGCCATCGAAGAACATAGTCCAATGTTCCGAGTGAACTTGAGTCGGTAGTTGCTGCTCGATCCACTCGGCAAGGAAATCCGCGATTGCTTGGGACTTGATAGCTTTCTTTGCCTCAAACTTGATGTCTAGTGGAAGGAGTTCAATCGCCCATTTTGCCACTCGACCAGTTGCATCTCTGTTATTCAGAATCTCAGACAACGGCGCGTCACTGACGACCGTAATAGAGTGATCAGGAAAGTAATGTGCAACCTTCTTCATGGTCATGTATATTCCATATACAAGCTTCTGATAATGAGGATATCGTTGCTTGGATGGAGTCAAAACTTCAGAGAGATAATAAACTCGGCATTGAACCTTGTAAGCTTTTCCTTCCTCTTCTCGCTCGACCGTGAGAATTGTACTGACAACTTGACCAGTGGCTGCAATGTAAAGCAGTAAAGGCTGATTGGCGCAGCGAGCACCGGCTGGGTGGAAAGCAGGGCTTTGAGCTCTACAAACGCTGCATCAGCTTCTTCAGTCCACTCGAACTTATCAGATTTCTTCATCAGTCGGTAAAGAGGCAAGGCCTTTTCACCGAGACGAGAAATGAATCGACTCAAGGCGGCCAGACAACCAGTCAGCTTCGGAACGTCATGCACTCGCACGGGGCGTTTCATTTAGAGAATAGTGTCAACCTTTTCCGGATTGGCGTCGATACCTTGTTCAGAAACAAGAAAACCGAGCAACTTTCCTCCGGGAACTCCGAATGTGCAATTTGACGGATTAAGCTTGATATCGTACCTTCTTAGGTTGGCAAAGGTTTCTGCAAGGTCAGTCAATAGGTCGGAACCTTTGACTCCACATTGACCACGATGTCATCCATATACGCCTCCACATTCTGACTGATTTGGGTGAGCAGGCACTTCTGGATCATTCTCATGAATGTGGCTCCGGTATTTTTAAGACCGAATGGCATGGTGACATAGCAAAAGCACCCGAATGGGGTGATGAAGGCTGTTTTCATTTCATCGCGGCCATACAGTCGGATCTGATGATACCTGGAATACGCATCTAGAAAAGACAAGCGCTCACGCCCCGCAGTCGAGTCAACAATCTGATCGGTACGGGGGAGAGGGAAGTGATCTTTCGGGCAGGCCCGATTGATATGCTTGAAATCAATGCACATACAAAGTGAGTCGTCCTTCTTGGGGACCATGACGACATTGGCAAGCCACTCGGAGTGGTAGATTTCATGGATGAACTCTGCTGCCAACAACCGAGCCACTTCCTCGCCGATTGCTTTTCTCTTCTACACGGCGGACTGCCGAAGGTGCTCTTTGTCGGGCTTTGCCTTTGGGTTGACACGCAAACGGTGCTCAGCCAGTTCTCTGTGTAGACCTGGCATGTCTGACGGTTTCCATGCGAAGATGTCCCAGTTCTCACGGAGGAACTGGATGAGCGCTTCTTCCTATTTGCTGTCGAGTGTTGTTGATATATGAGTCGGCGCAGCATTGGGATCAGTCGAGTGAATATGAATCGGCTTTGTTTCGCCGGTCGACTGAAAAGCAGAGTCTATAGTAGGCTTTTTGGCTCGGAGCAAATCACTCAGATCTGCACTCTTCTGATACTCTTGGAATTCAACCGCCGCCATCTGTGCATTGGCGATTTTAGAACCTTTCTGGAAACATTCTTCTGCTTTCTGCCAATTGCCAGTGACTGTGATCACACCTTTGGGGCCAGGCATCTTCAGCTTGAGGTACACATAACACGGCCGAGCCATGAAACGTGCATATGCCGGCCACCCCAGGATGGCATGATAAGCACTCTGAAAATCCACGACTTCAAATGTCAACTTTTCTTTACGGTAATGCTTGGAATCACCGAAAACCACACCGAGAGTGATCTGGCCGAGTGATTCGGCTTTCTTCCTGGGGATAACGCCGTGAAAGCTCATATTGCTCTCGCTAAGCTTGGACATCGGGATGCCCATCCCCTTCAAGGTTTCAGCATACAGGATATCCAGACCGCTACCACCATCCATCAGCACTTTAGTCAGTTGAGTGCCACCGACCACTGGGTCGACCACCAGTGCTTGCCTCCCGGGGGTGACTATGCGAGCAGGATGGTCTGACTGGTCGAATGTGATGGCTGTCTGGGACAATTTCAGGTACGTGGTCGATGTCACCGGAGCAACCATATTCACCTCTCTGTTGATAACCTTCAACTGACTCTTGCTCTCAACATCAGCAAAAATCATGAGAGTGGAATTGACCTTGGGGTAACCGTCATCTTCCTCTTCCTCCTCATCTCTGTCCGACTCTTTCTCCTTCTCATTGGGCTGTTTCTCTCGGAACTGTTGGATCAGGAGTCGACATTGTCGAGTGGTATGCTTTGTGTAGATCAGATTACCTTCTTCATCTTTCTTCGTGTGGATGTGACATGCAAATCCAGCACATCATTTCCTGCTTGATCCTTTACCTTCTTAGGGGGCCAGGGCCCCTTAGGTTTTCTCTTAAACTTTCCTTGAGCCACTGCCGCAATCTCACCAGGTGCCGCTGGCTCGGCTTTACGCTTCTATTTCCGACTGGAGCCACCTCCACCGGCCTCTTGACCGACTGATTTACTCTTCCCGCTACGGAGTCGATCCTCTTCTTCTCTGTTAGCATACCGGGTGGCTATCTCCATCATCCGGGTCAGAGTCATATCCCCAGTCCGACCGAATTTCAGAACCAACTCTCGATACTTGACGCCTTCCTTGAAAGCGCACACTGCTTGATGCTCTGATACATTCTCAACGGTGTGATGCAAAGTGGTCCACCTCTGAATGAATTCCCTCAAAGTCTCATTCGGCTTTTGCACACAATGCTACAACTCGGGCAGCCCCGCTGGCTACTTGCATGTGCCCTCAAAGGTTCTTACGAACACCTGAGATAGCTCTTCCCAACTGTGTATACTGCCTGGAGCCAACTGAGTCAACCATGCTCGGGCCGACCCCTCCAACATAAGGGGGAGATGTTTCATTGCTATCTCATTGTTTCCGCCTCCAATCTGCACAGCCACTCGGTAATCCTCAAGCCAGGCTTCAGGCTTGGATTCTCCGGTGAACTTACTGACTCCTGTGCCAATTTGAAGTTGGGAGGAACCACTGCTTCCCTGATGGCTCTGCTAAAACACTCTGTGCCCGAAACATGTAACCTGCTGCCACTCAGACGATCTCTGCCAAGGTCTTCTCTATGTGCTCTATTCTGGTCGACCATGCCTTGGACAAGAATGGATCTCGCATCGAAGCCCGGCTCTCTTGGGTCGACGGGAGCTCTGCGCTCATCCTTGTGATGGTGTCTGTCATCGTTCTGCCGAGGCACGGCACTCCTCGGAGGAGGCGTTGGCACTCGACGACGATTGTCATGGTCGAACTGACGATCATACTGCCCACGGCCTTCTCGCCGCAGGGGCGATCTTGGGCTATGGGCCGACTGAACTGTATCCGCTACCACGGATCTGCTGTGTATCATATTCCGCGATTGAGACACTGTAGAATGTTGCTCTCCTGCTGCTGGGAGCAAGGCCCGGATCTACTCCAACCCTCGGCCGGTCTCTGACTGGGAAGGTTGAATCGACTCTGCAATTTGGGCTGCAGCTGTGAGGTTCTGAATTGGAGTACGGTATACCTTAGGTGGAGGCGGGAAAAGCTGCCATCGACTGGACTCAGGGACTCGCTCCCGAGCTCGCTCATCGAGAGCGTGCTGCAAGTTCTCCAGTCGAGTGCGCTCAGCCAAATTAGCCAAGCGCGCCTCCTCCAAGGCCCGAGCCTCGGGAGTTTCTCCAACGATGGGTGTGTGAAGTGCGTCCACGTTGCGACAACGGAGATCCTCCCTCTACTGCGAAGAGAGAGGTTCGGGATGATACTCCTCGTGGACCCATGACGGATCGCCGCCAGCATCTTCGCCGTCCTCACGACGAAAGCCAGGTGGGCCACGCGGACCATCGACCATCAGGACTTCAGCAGCAGGATTGCTGCTATCGCATTCGGACGCCGTCTCCGAGGAGCCAGTTGACAGATCGAACAAGCCGTGGAGAGTTTCGCCAGGCTCGATTGTCGCGACTTGATGAGTGGCCGAACGCCGAGCCACCACATGCTTCACCCACCACTGAAGCCGTGACTGGCCGAATCACTTGCGGCGGCGAACAGCAGGGAGGGAAGATGTCATCGGAGCCGACTGATACTGGGTCGACGGCTGCCGAAGAACGACGCCATGAACGCACACACGAAAGTGCGTCGCCCCTCGAACGGGGAGTGCCTCGACATCGAGCGGAGCTTCCTAAAGCCACGCCGAGTCGTCGGCGATGAAAACGTGCGCGCCGAGATGGATCTCGCGGCCCTCAACCAACTCGCTGCCGGAAACCATGATGATGATCGGAAAAACTTGCAACTTCACCAATAAGTCGCTAAGACACCTGCCCCAAGGTGGGCGCTAACTGTCGTGGTTCTAAGTCTGACAGTAGAAAGGGGGGTAGGTATGGAGAGGCAAGATCTTAGCTATGGCGAAGGTGTACACGCGAGGTTTACGAGTTCAGGCCCTTCCCGGAGGATGTAACAGCTCTACGTCTCGGTGCCCGAAGGCGGTCGATTGGATTATGCGTGTGATATTACAGGGGGTGCGAACCCTTGTGCCAGAGGAGGTGGCTGGCTTATATAGAGCTCGCCAGGACCTCTCCCGCCCTCCATTACAAGGGAGTAAATGTACATAAAGTGCTGGCGTTACTGGTAATGCCAGCCTTAAGTGCTATTAATGGCCTTAAAGACTATGGAGTAAATGCGTGTCCGTTGTACGCTGAGTGACTCCTGGTCTTCGGGAGGTCGAGTGATTCTCTTGTTAGTCGAGTGACAGTAGGTAGGGAGACTCCCGAGTGACATGATGTCGAGTGGATTGCACTCGACACCTTTGACCGGGGGTCTCACGGAGTCTCTTAACCTTCTTGCCTTCTTGGGCAGTGACCTTGGGTAGGACGTATAGGTTAGGCCTATGACCCTACCCCAGGTCTGTATCCTCATCACAAGCCAAGTTCTATAATGAAAAATTCCCACTAGTATATGAAAGTGATAACATAGGAGACTCTCTATCATGAAGATCATGGTGCTACTTTGAAGCACAAGTGTGATAAAAGAATAATAGCATTGACCCTTCTCTCTTTTTCTCTCATTTTTTGTTTTTTTTTGTTTTTTTGGGCCTCTCTTTTTTTGGCCTCTTTTTTTTTATTTTTTTATTTTTGTCTGGAGTCTCATCCCGACTCGTGGGGGAATCATATTCTCCATCATCCTTTCCTCACTGGGACAATGCTCTAATAATGATGATCATCACACTTTTATTTACTTACAACTCAAGAATTACAACTCAATACTTAGAACAAAATATGACTCTATATGAATGCTCCGGTGGTGTACCGGGATGTGCAATGATTCAAGAGTGACATGTATGAAAGAATTATGAACGGTGGCTTTGCCACAAATACGATGTCAACTATATGATCATGCAAAGCAATATGACAATGATAAAGCGAGTCATAATAAATGGAAGGGTGGAAAGTTGCATGGCAATATATCTCAGAATGGCTATGGAAATGCCATAATAGGTAGGTATGGTGGTGATTTTCAGGAAGGTAATGGTGGGTGTACAGTACGGGCGAAAGTTGCGCGACACAAGAGAGGTTAGCAATGGTGGAAGGTTGAGAGTGTGTATAATCCATGGACTCAACATTAGTCATAAAGAACTCACATACTTATTGCAAAATCTATTAGTCATCTAATTCAAGCACTATGCACATGCTCCCAGGGGAAGGGTTGGTAGGAGTTAACCATCGCGCGATCCCGACCTCCATACAAAGGAAGACAATCAAACATAAATCATGCTCCAACTTCATCACATAATGGTTCACCATACGTGCATGCTACGGGACTCACAAACCTCAAAACAAATATTTCTCAAATTCACAACTACTACACTAGCATGATTCTAATATCATCATCTTCATATTTCAAAACAATCATAAGGAATCAAGCTTCTCATAGTATTCAATGCACTTTATATGAATGTTTTTATTATATCCCTCTTGGATGCATATCATATTAGGACTAAATTTATAACCAAAGCAAATTACCGTACTGTTCAAGACTCTCAAAATAATATAAGTGAAGCATGAGAGTTCATCTATTTCTTCAAAATAAAACTACCGACGTGTTCTAAAAAGATATAAGTGAAGCACTAGAGCAAACGACAAACTACTCCGAAAGATATAAGAGAAGATCAATGAGTAGTCGAATAATTGTGCAACTATGTGAAGAATCTCTAACATTTAAGAATTTCATAACATGGGATATTATTCAAACAGCAATCAAAACAAAATAAAATAAAATCACGCTCCAAGAAAACACATATCATGTGGTGAATAAAAATATAGATCCAAGTAAAGTTACCGATGAAAGAAGACGAAAGAGGGGATGCCATCCGGGGAATCCCCAAGCTTAGGCTCTTGGTTGTCCTTGAATATTACCTTGGTGTGCCTTGGGCATCCCCAATATTAGGCTCTTGCCACTCATTATTCCGTAATCCATCGAAACTTCACCCAAAACTTGAAAACTTCACAACACAAAACTCAACAGAAAATCTCATAAGCTCTGTTAGTATAAGAAAATAAATCACCACTTCTGGTAATGTTGTGAACTCATTATTTATTCATATTGGTGTTATATCTACTGTATTCCAACTTCTCTATGGTTCATACCCTCCGATACTTCTCATAGATTCATCAAAATAAGCAAACAACACATAGAAAATAGAATCTGTCAAAAACAGAATAGTCTGTAGTCATCTGTAACTCTCGAATACTTCTGTAACTCCAAAAATTCCCAACAAATAAGTTCCACCTGAGAAATTTGTGCACCAATACATATGAAAAAGAATCAGGTCAAGAGCGCTTTTCAATAAGATTCTGGAAATTATTTACTGAGCGCAAAAATTTCTGATTTTCAGCAGGATCAACACAACTATTACCACAAGCTATCCTAAAGGCTTTACTTGGCACTTTATTGAAACAAAAGCTATAAAACATGATTACTACAGTATATTAATCATCTGGACACACAAAAACAGTAGGGGTAAATATTGGGTTGTCTCCCAACAGGAGTTTTTCCTTAATGCCTTTTTAGCTAGGCATGATGATTTGAATGATGCTCGTATAAAAGAGAGCATCATGAAGCATATGACTAACACATTGAAGTCTCACCCACTTCTTATTCCTAGGTATTTTTGGAGCAAACAACTTATGGGAACAAGAATCAACTAGCATAGGAAGGCAAAACAAGCATAACTTAAAAACTTTCAACACATAGAGAGGAAACTTGATATTATTGCAATTTCTACAAGCATATATTCCTCCCTCATAATAATTTTCAGTAGCATCATGAATTAATTAAACAATATAACTATCATATAAAGCACTCTTTTCAAGATCTACAAGCATGGAAAATTTACTACTCTCCACATAAGCAAAATTCTTCTCATTCGGAATAGTGGGAGTATCATAAGAAACTCGAATACTATAAATTGTTTCCACATTAAAAGTGTAATGTTCAGAAAAAGAGTAATCATAATCATGACAAGTTTTATAAATATAATCAACACAACTTTTTATAACATAAGTATCATCACATATAATCATCATAAGTATCAACTTTGTTCTCATCATAATCAATTGAAACCTCTTCCAAGATAGTGGAATCATTACTAAATAAAGTCATGACCTCGCCAAATCCACTTTCATAATTATCACAATAAGATTGAACACCCTCCAAAATAGTGGGATCATTACTTCCTAAAGTTGACACTCTTCCAAACCCACTTTCATCAATATAATCATCATAAATAGGAGGCATGCTATCATCATAATAAATTTTCATATCAAAACTTGGGAGACTAAAAATATCATCTTCATTAAACATAGCATCCCCAAGCTTGGGACAAACATTAATTGCAGAAAATAAATTCTCAAACATGTCATTCTCATCAAACATAGCATCCCCAAGCCTGGGCCTATGCATATCATAAGCATAATTGCTCTCATCATTAATAGTATGGATAGCACCAATAGTATAGCAATTAGCATCATCACAATGAGTAATAGGAGCAACATCATTTGGGAGGGATACCTTTTCACCTTTGTTTCTCCGTATTTCCTTTTTCTTCTTCACATTATGTGTGGGATTAATCCTATTTTTGGAGCTCCTTATTAATGAGATTGGTTGAATAGAAAGCTCCTCCTCGTTACCTGATTCATCATAAGAAAGAATAGGAGGATATTGGGAAACCTCTTCCATTTCATTAGTATTCTCTTCATCTTCTATTTGTTTTCTTGTCTTTATGTAATTGGCAATATACGGATTTTCAATGCAATTCACCACACAATATATAGAAATGTCCTCTAGATCAAAATCAAGAACTTTCTCAAGGGCAAATTCTGGAATATCCTTAGTTATATGTTTCATTTCTTCATAACGAGAAGCAAACTAAGTTCATTATGATGCGTAAGGGAAATCTAGTCATCACAATTTTTGGACACGATTCGATCAAGAAACAATTCGCATTGGAGATTTAAATGACCATGTTCATTGCAAAGCTCACAAGTATGGCTAAGAAAATTTGAATTTTCAGAACAAACATCTAACCTCTCTTGCAACCATTTAGTTTCTAAGTACTTATGCCTCTTGCAAAATCTATCTTCCCTATTTGGTGTGTACTTGCAAACTCTATGCACTCCACAAACATTGACATGCTTATAAGAAACATTTTCACCATGACTAGTGCAATCATCATTAGTACTATGGATATTCAAAGAGTTCATACTAACAACATTGCAATCATGCTCATCATTCAAAGATCTAGTGCCAAACATTTAATGCATTCTTCTTCTAGTACTTGGGCACAATTTTCCTTTCCTTCATTTCCATGAAAGAGATTAAAAAGATTAAGCATATGAGGCACCCTCAATTCCATATTTTTGTACTTATCTTTTATATACTCCCCCCGTCCCAAAATAACTGTCTCAAGCTTAGTACAACTTTGTACTAGAGCTAGTACAAAGTTAAGACACTTATTTTGGGGCGGAGGGAGTACTAAACTAGTGATAAAACAAGAAACTAAAAGATTCGATTGCAAGATATAAAGATATACCTTCAAGCACTAACCTCCCCGACAACGGCGCCAGAAAAGAGCTTGATGTCTACTACGCAACCTTCTTCTTGTAGATGTTGTTGGGCCTCCAAGTACAGAGGTTTGTAGGACAATAGCAAATTTCCCTCAAGTGAATGACCTAAGGTTTATCAATCCATGGGAGGCATAGGATGAAGAAGGTCTCTCTCAAACAACCCTGCAACCAAATAACAAAGTCGGTTACAGAGAAGGAAATCTAAATATCCGAATTGCCAAGCTTGCCTTCCACGCAAAGGAGAGTCCCACCCGGACATGCGACGAAGTCTTCAATCTTGTATCTTCATAGTCCAACAGTCCGGCATAAGCATATAGTCCGGCTGTCCAAGGACCCCCTACTCCAGGACTCCCTCAGTCTCTCTCATACAACCCTGCAACCAAATATCAAAGAGTCTCTTGTCTCCCCAACACACCCAATACAATGGTAAATTGTATAGGTGCACTAGTTCGGCGAAGAGATGGTGATACAAGTGCAATATGGATGGTAGATATAGGTTTTTGTAATCTGAAAATATAAAAACAGCAAGGTAGAAAGCGATAAAAGTGAGAAAAACGGTATTGCAATGCTTCGAAACAAGGCCTAGGGTTCATACTTTCACTAGTGCAAGTTCTCTCAACAATGATAACATGACTAGATCATATAACAATCCCTCAACATGCAACAAAGAGTCACTCCAAAGTCACTAATAGCGGAGAACAAACGAAGAAATTATTGTAGGGTACGAAACCACCTCAAAGTTATTCTTTCCAATCAATCAATTGGGCTATTCCTATAAGTGTCACAAATAGCCCTAGAGTTCATAGTAAAATAACACCTTATGACACACATCAACCAAAACCCTAATGTCAACTAGATACTCCAATGTCACCTCAAGTATCCGCAGGTATGATTATACGATATGCATCACACAATCTCAGATTCATATATTCAACCAGCACAAAGAACTTCATAGAGTGCCCCAAAGTTTCTACTGGAGAGTCAAGACGAAAACGTGTGCCAACCCTTATGCATAGATTCCCAAGGTCACGGAACCGCAAGTTGATCATCCAAACACACATCAAGTGAATCAATAGAATACCCCATTGTCACCATGGGTATCCCACGCAAGACATACATTAAGTGTTCTCAAATCCTTAAAGACTCAATCCGATAAGATAACTTCAAAGGGAAAACTCAACCCATTACAAGAAGGTAGAGGGGGAGAAACATCATAAGATCCAACTATAATAGCAAAGCTCGCAGTACATCAAGATCGTGCCATATCAAGAACACGAGAGAGAGTGAGAGATCAAACAGATAGCTACTGGTACATACCCTCATCCCTGATGGTGAACTACTCCCTCATCATCATGGAGAGCGCCGAGATGATGAAGATGGTCACCGGTGAGGGATTCCCCCTCCGGCAAGGTGCCGGAACAGGGTCTCGATTGGTTTTTTGTGGCTACAGAGGCTTGCGGCGGCGGAACTCCCGATCTAGGTTTTGTTCTAGAACTTTGGGGATTTATAGGAGGGGTTGGCGTTGGTTTCATGTTAGGGGGCCCACAGGGAGTCCACGAGGCAGGGGCGCACCCTAGGGGGGCGCCATCCACCCTCGTGGGGCCCTCGGGACTCTCCTCCGGTAGCTTTTTGTTCCAGTATTTTTTATATTTTCCAAAAATATTCTCTGTTGATTTTCCGCGCATTCCGGGAACTTCCATTTCTGCACAAAAACAACACCACGTTAGTTCTGCTGAAACAACGTCAGTCCGGGTTAGTTCTAACCAAATCATACCAAAATCATGTAAAAATATTGTAAACATGGCATGAATACATCAAAAATTATAGATAAGTGGCAGACGTATCGCCCCACACCCTCCTCTGTCCGCCACCCAGTCGGAGCTTCTTCCACGACGACATCGTCCACAGCAACACCTCGGCATCCCTCATCCACCGCACCGGATGAGGATCCGTCGTCGATCTCGTCGTCCCGTCGGTTCAGCCTCCCCGTCGTCCACCTCCAAGGAGTTGCCCCGACAATCCCCACGTCTTTCTCACCACCTCCATTCTAACACCGCCGTCATCACCTGCAACACCGGAAGAGCATCATCATCTCCGTTTCCTCGGATGAAGTTGAGGCCTAATCGACGCCACCAAAGAGGTTCTACACTAATCGCTGCATTTTCTTCTTGATTCGATCGGTGCTACCGGTGCTCGGTCCCGAGCCAACATGGCGCGACTCCATCCATGGCGGTGTCGCTGGCCATTTCCTCCACGGTGTTGCTCCCTCAACGGCGACGTCCACATTAGTAGACCTGCTGCTGCTTTGGCTCTTGCTCGTGCTGCTGCTCTACTCTTGCTCTCGGTCCCCTGCCTGGTCTACTCTTGCTTGCGCTGCTGCTCTCGCACTTGCTCTTGCTTCCGCTGCTGCTCTCGCTCTTGCTCTTGCTTGCGCTACTGCTCCGACTTAGCTACACTTAAATCGACTGAATCGACTTTTGGGTCAGTCGATGTAGTGACCCGACCCGAATGGATCAAGTTTCTGTGCTTAAGTGTCATCCCTGGATCGGTATGCTGACACACACAATACTCGAGGATTTATAACAAAGGTAAATCACATGTATAAAGTAACGTAAATACTATTACCTCAATCCAAATAGCGGAAGTAACAAGGTTGTGGATTCCCATCAACACCAACGGCAAAGTTGAGTATAGGAAATTGTAACCCTAATGTATCACTTACTCGTCGTAATATCCTGCAACATGAGACGTTGCAGCCACAAAGGGTTAGTACATGGAATGTACTGGCAAATTCACACCATAGAGCAATGATGAATAAAGGCTATCACTATATGCATATTTGGTTGGTGGAGGCTCTATGGTTATAATGTTTTTGCGAAAAGCCAAATTTTCCCTACTACAAAGGAATAAATTTTATTTAACTATCATGGTGGTTGTTAAACATTGAGAATGGTTGACAGCATTCTCAATCCCAATTAAGCATCATCATTAAAACCCAACAATATTAATTAAGGTAACATGATGAGATTCACATGATATCCAAGTACTAGATACTCAAAACGTCCATAACCGGGGACACGGCTAATCATGATTAGTTTATACACTCTGCAGAGGTTTGCACACTTTTTCCCACATGACTCGATCTCCTCCGTTGGGATTCTCGCACTACATGGTGTTTGAGAAACGGATGACCGAGACATAGTCTTTCAGAAGCGCTAGCACCTTACAATGGGTAGATCGTACCAACCTACATCCCCTACATCTGCTAGTCTACCACTGGAAGAGTTCGCACAACTTAGTCAACTATGCTAGAGCCCATAATAGCATGTGGCTGCACACAGAAGTTTCTAGCATGAATAATCTTGTGATCCCTTTGAGCCTGGGTGGCAGTCCATGAAAAACAGGCAATCCTGGTCTACCCAGGTGCCTAGACAGGCAATCTTGGAATAACCAGGTACCTCAATCCACCCAGATGTGGATTAATGTTGCCACCTTAAATAAACCATTAATTAACAATCTCACATCTGTCATGGAAATTCACTCAAACCCAATCCACGTCTACGAGCATAGCATGACATAATAAGCAAACGTAGAAGTAACTCCCAAGGGTTTGATAATAAAACAGGTAATAGGTACTACCTCAATCTACTTCCCAAATCCCACAATTTAATTTGATCCTAATCATGCAATGTTTGAGGATTGAAACTAATGCATAAAAACTGGGTATGAAAAGGGATATGATCAAAGTGTGAACTTGCCTGCAATGTTGATGAAGATGATTCGCACTCAAATCTCCTGATAGTTCTACTCGTCACACTCCGGTCAATCTATTGCGAGCAAGCAATGGTAACCAAACATATGCAATCACTCAAAAGATCGGAAAGAACGAAGAAGACAATTCGGAAAACATCAAAATCAATCAAATAACTCTTGCAACATAAAACAATTTCTAAAAGTACCAAAATTAAGTGAATTTGGCCTTATTAGAAAGTTTGGGTCAAGAGCTTTGAGTTGCAAAAAGAATCACTCAAATCGGAGTTATAAAACTCAAGTTATGATCAAACGAAGTTCAAATAATAAACTGTTTAAATTCAAATTTTTAAAATTTGAAAAACATGTTTAAGTTGATTATCTGGATAGAGGGGATCATAACGAAGAAGTGGGTGTTGGTTTCGTTGAATTTGGATAAATGAGTAAAAAGATGCGGTCATTTTAAAACCAGGGGGTAAACGGTAAATAAAACAACTACAACTAGGTCCCTGGCAGAAAACTTAAAATAAAAGAAAAAGACTAAATAGCGAATGTTCGTTACAGAACCTAATCTAATGAATTCGTTCGCTCCAGAACCTAAACTAGTGAATGCTCACTATTTAAACTAACTAAATAAAAAGGGGTTTTAAACGAAAACCAAAACCCAAAAAAAATCGGCGAACCGGGCGGGCTTATTACCGGTTCACAGCGGGTTTGACGCCGGCGGCGGTTAGAGTTCGGCGATGAGGGAAAGACGGCGATGGCGGCGTCGGCTACGGACGGGACAGCGGCTCCAGGGCTCGGCGGCGAGGGCAGAGACGGCGGCGAGCGTGGCGCGGGGCGGCGGAGTCAGAGGTGCGGGGCAGGGCGACGAGGGAGCTCGGCGGCGACGAAAACTCCGGCGCAGCGGCGACACATGCAGCGGTGGCGGCGGCGGTTGGTGAGTGCGGCGGGGAGATGTGCGGCGAGGGGAGAGGAGAGAGAGGCGGGGCCTGGGGCTCCGGATTATATAGAGGGGAGGGGCGGCGCGAAGCATGGAGGAGGGGGCAGCGCAAGGCGGCGGCGGGGCGTGTCCCGGTCGGACACGGGTCGCGGCGGCGGCGGTCGCCGTGCGGGAGGCGGAGACGATGCGGCAGGGCTGGGCCTGGCTGGCTAGCTGCGCCGGCCCAGTCGGAGGAAGTTTTTTTTTAAACAAACATTTGTTTTTGACAACGAAAAAACAAAATTAATAAAAATATTATATAGGCATATAATATATCAAAATTTTCAGAAAACAATTTTCTACAACGTGGACATTTTTGTCAAGTCAAATAAAATATAGAATAATTCAAATAATCCAAAGAGTGCTACTGCCCTAGTAAAATCCAGAAAAATCATTTTAAAAAATACCAAAATTAATTCAAATTTATTTCTCTCAAATTTTCTGATGTAGGGAATCATGTTACCCTATTTTCCATATATTTAATTTTTGGAGAAAAATAATTTGAATAAAACTCAAATAACTCCAAATTGAGAATAAATTCAAAAGAACTTTGAATTTAATTCTTTGAAACTCCCAACTCATATTTCATATGTTTTGAAGAAGTCATTTTATCTTCGCTCATGAAAATCATTGAGTTGCATAAAGTTCCTGGGTTGGAAATATTTTTCAAATGAAATTCAAATATTTTCAACACCCCTTGTCATTTAAATAAATGGAAGAAGTCATGTCATCTTCTCTCCAGGGTTTTGTGGTGAAGAGAATTTGAATTCACAGAGAGCATAAAACGCAAAATGAAAGTTTGGGAAAGTCCTTTTATTCCCTCTCATTTAACTTTCAAAAGTTTTGAATTTCACTCACTTTCAGTCAATCAATCACACAACAATCAAACAAACAATCAATCTATCTATTTTATATAACATTCCAAAATTTAGAATTTTGGGATGTTACAAACCTACCACCCTTAAAATGAATCTCGTCCTCGAGATTCGGAGAAGCTAGCAAGAAATAGGTTAGGGTAGGGGTCTTCTCAAAAATCCATCGATCATACCCAGGGTCTCGGGTGCTACCGCCCTTAGGAGAATTGTTACGGTTCCATTAAAACTCATATACTCCATCCTTTTGTTGACAGGGTCGGTCTTCTCAGATCTTCAGGAAAATTCCTTCTTTAGGCTCTTCCGGTGGTGGCATAACCTTTTCCTCAATACTTCTGTCCTTTCATCTTGGTAAGGTTATTCTGAGACTGGGTCTTCTTAGCTGACGGGTCTCGCGCCAATACTAAACAACTATCGATATTTCATCGTGGTCAACAATTTATGCTTTCTCCTGCAGGAAATGGGTCTGGGCTGAACCTCACTGTTGGGGATATTACCACTAGGCGTAAACCGGCTTACTTGGGCCGGGTTAGCTTCATTAGTGGTATAAACAGATGAAGGCCCAAGGCCTGCAGTTGATTTAGAACCTGTAGCCGTAAACCGGCCTAATGTATAACTTGTATTGTAAGTTAGGAATAGAGAGGTACCAGCCGGGATACGAGTATGAACCGGTTGGGACTCTAAGGACTGACGGGCGTCACCTGTGTTTATAAGGGGACGACCCGGCGGCGGTTCAGGACAGACAACCACAACTCGAGCCTAGGCGAAGCTTGTTTGCTCCCTAGCCATCGAGTCCACATCAATTCCATCACAACTAGACGTAGGCTTTTACCTTCATCGAAGGGGCCGAACTAGTATAAACCCTCGTGTCTTTGTGTCCGCTTTAACCCCTTCAAGTAAACCCGTAGCGATGGCTCCACGACTAAGTCCTTTCACTAGGACATCTGCCGTGACAAATCCACGACAGTTGGCGCCCACCGTGGGGCTATCGCATGATGGTTTGACGATCTTGGAGGGCAAGGTCAAGGGACTCGAAGGCTATGTTGTGGGCCGGATGACCAAGAGTCGTCGTGGCAGGATATACATCGACGATGCAGGATGGGGTCCCGAGGCCGATTCAATCGAGTACGGGTACCGGGTCCCCTTTGGTGGCATACACGTTTTCATCGGCAAGATCGGTGAGCCTGGGCCTGAGCCGGACATTTGCACCGACCTCGTCGAGACGGCTCAGTGTGCGAGATCTACCCAGGCTAAACCGGCCGTGAAGTGTGTCTTCGTTGGAGTCATCCACGGAGAAGAGCGTGAGGACGAGTCAGAACACGATAGTGAGACCGTCGTCTATTCTGGTGACAAGTCCTCGACCGGAGAGACCGAATCGCTATACCAGTTGCAAGACGACCAGGTTACGGGTTGTTCCGATGGCGACAGTATTCCGGACCGCCCAGGCCAGGTCAACCGGGTTGGAATATTCATGGCCGGCACGCAGGCGGCGAATCACTCTTCGACCGCCGCAGCGATGCTCTCCGGATCAGCAGCGGCAGCAGGGCCAGGAGGCCTTGTGCGCCCGCCAGTTGAAGTTCTATCTGATCTGTTTGATGCACTAGTCGCGCTTATGGTAGAGGCCAATCCGGCGGATCAGGAGGCCCATGATGCAGAGATTGCAAAGGTGAGAGAGCAGATCGTGCAAGCCAAAGCGGATCTAGCAGCAGAAAAAGATAGGATGGCCACAGAGCGGGCCGCTTTGGACGCCCAGGCCTATAAGCTCATGCTTGACCAGAACGCATCACAGGAGGTCTTGAAGCGGAAGGACAGATCACGCCTGCCGTTAGGGTTTGACCCCCGAAATCTCTTTCACACTCCAGGAGCCGGACCGAGTAATCCGCCGCAGTACCTGGAGGCAAACCGGATCGAGGCACCAGGGCCAGGGGCGACGGTCCAACCCCACTTGGTAGAACCTCCTCAACAGAACATTGTGGTTCCTCCGCCGGTCCAGACACCCCCGGGTCATTATTCTAATCCTATGGACAACCTTGTTGCAGCTGCCGCATGATTAGAGGCTATCCCGGTCAAAGGGGACTCTCCGCAAGCGATAGAGACGCGTCGGGTTAAGGAGCTTCTCCGGACCATGCTGATTCAGCAGGAAGCATATTCGTACAGCCGTGATCGGATTCACTCCACGCCCCGTCCAAGCCAGAGCTATAGCAGGTGCATGGATGAACCGTCCATATCGAGCAATGCGCGAGGCCGTGAAGCGGCCCGTGGCAATAATCCGGCAGGTGGTGTTCGCGATGCTCAGGATGTGGTGGACCGGGCCCGGGCACGAAGGGAGGCCGAGTTAGCAGCACAGAATGATGCGGGTCAACTTACACCGGTTCGTCCTACCACCTCCGCCGGACCAGGGGTCGCATCCGCTTTGGGAGTGCCTTGTTTAGTTCCCGCTTTACGCAATGTGCACCTGCCCAAAGATTTCAAGGGTCCGCGCAAGGTGCCGAATTACACCGCTGATTTATCTCCCGAAGCGTGGGTAGAGAGTTATGAGATGGCCATGGAGATGCTAGATGTGGATGAGACCGCGTGTGCAAAATACTTCACCATGATGCTTGAAGGCACGGCCCGTACTTGGTTGAGGAGCCTGCCGCCCAATTCTATCAGCTCATGGGCCCAGTTGCGGGCCCGGTTTATCCAGAATTTCAAGGATACATGTAAGCAGCCCAAGTCCATAGTAGACCTGGCGGCTTGTGTCCAGAAGTTTTGCACTCGTCTGACAGGATCAATGCTGACTCTGCGATCTTAACCCTGGAAGGCAACTGCCGGTTTAAGCCTTTAAAATTGAAATTGGGACGCATGAAGCGGTTCTGTAATGACATGGGAACCCTCATGGCCGCTTTAGTGAAGTATGCTGATTCGGACAGTACCAAGGATCCCGAGACTGATGATGATGAAGCAGGGAAGGGAAAGAAGAATAGCAACTCCAAGGGGCAACAGTACAAACCGGCGGGTCATGGAAATGGAGGCAAGCGCAAGGCGGATGGCAGCATGGCCTTTGTGGCCAACACTAATGCATAGGACAGGGGGCAGCGGCGCAGAGGTAAAGCGGCAAATCGTAATGGGGCTCCCAATCCTAACGCAGACCGTTTGAATTATTTGTTGAATCAGCCTTGCCCAAAGCACGGGACGAAGGAGGCGCCGGCTAACCACCTTTGGAAGGATTGTTATATTATGCGGGAGTTTAAAAACTCTAATGCCTTCCGGTATGACCGTGGGTCAGGTGGCGGTTCAGGATCCGGTTTCCATGGGCCGGGCCACGATGGAGCTTCCGGTTCAGGTCTCAATCAGGGCGGTCACAACAACCAGAATAATCAGAACGGCCAGCAGCAGCAGCAGCAGTAGTCGGGTTATCAGAGCCAGCCAAAATAGTTGAACAATGGGCAATATCATGTTTTCACAACTAGCTTGGATAAATGCGACCGAAAGCTCCACAAGCGAGCGGTGAACTCTGTTGAACCGGCCTTACCACGTTACTTACGATGGTCGGAGCAGCCTATCGTGTGGAGTAGGGAAGATCACCCGCCCCGGGTTGATAATCCGGGCCAGCTAGCATTAGTGGTAGACCCTCAGGTGGGGGTTATAAATTCACCAAGGTACTCATGGATGGAGGGAGCAGTATTAACATACTGTACTATGAGACATTTCGCCGCATGGGTCTAACAGACAAGGATCTCAGACCGTCTAATACGGCGTTCCATGGTGTGGTGCCTGGCAAATCTGCATATCCTGTTGGTAAGATAGCCCTGGATGTGGCTTTTGGGGACGAACATGATTCCCGGTCTGAAAAACTAACCTTTGAGGTGGTCAAGATCCGGAGCCCATATCACGCCTTGTTTGGGCGGCCGGCTTATGCCAAGTTCATGGCACGGCCTTGTTATATCTACTTGCAGCTCAAGATGCCGGGTTACAAGGGGACAATAACGGTTCATGGGAGCCATAAAGTCGCTTTGGGATGTGAGGAAGGTGATGCGGCTTATGCAGAGTCGGTCTGTGCCACGGAGGAGTTGAAGTATTATAAGGACAATGTTGATCCGATGGATATGACCCCTTTGAAGAAGCCAACTACAGAGCATGATTCGGATCTGAAGTTCAAATCGGCAGCTGAGACCAAGCTTGTTGACTTCGTGCCCGGCGATTCGTCCAAGCAGTTCACTGTCAGTGCCAACTTGGATCCCAAATAGGAAAGCGAGCTCATCGAGTTCATCCGTGAGAATTAGGACATTTTTGCATGGAAACCATCTGACATGCCAGGTGTACCGAGGGAACTCGCTGAGCACACTCTTAATGTGGATCCTAAGTACAAACCGGTAAAGCAATTCCTCCGCCGGTTTAACAAAGAAAGGCGCAAGGCCATTGGAGAGGAAGTGGCCAGGCTTTTAGCAACTGGCTTTATCATTGAGGTGTTCCATCCAGAGTGGCTTGCTAATCCGGTGCTGGTTCTTAAGAAAAACGGCACTTGGCGTATGTGTGTGGATTACACGGATCTTAACAGGGCTTGTCCAGCGGATCCTTTTGCCCTCCCCCGCATTGACCAGATCATTGATGCCACGGCGGGTTGTGAGCGTTTGAGTTTTTTGGATGCATATTCTGGATATCATCAGATCAAAATGGCAGTTAAGGACCAGGAGAAGACAGCGTTTATTACTCCCTTTGGAGCCTTCTGCTATGTATCTATGCCTTTCGGGCTCAAGAGTGCCCAAGCCACCTATCAACGGTGTGTACAGAATTTCCTGCATAAACAGATCGGCCGCAATGTGCACGCCTATGTGGATGATATTGTAGTCAAGTCAAGGCAGAAGGAGACGCTGGTGGATGATTTGAAGGAAACCTTTGACAACTTGCGAGTTTACAAGATGATGCTTAATCCGGCCAAGTGTGTCTTTGGTGTTCCGGCAAGCAAGTTACTGGGTTTCCTAGTGTCCAACAGAGGAATTGAGACTAATCCAGAGAAGATTACGGCTATTACCTCCCTGGCTAAACCAAAGTGTATCAACGATGTTCAGCGGTTGGCGGGCCGGATCGCTGCACTGAGCCGGTTTATCAGCCGCCTCGGAGAGAAGGCTATCCCTTTGTACCAAATGCTGAGGAAGACAGACCATTTCATCTGGAGTCCGGCTGCTGATGAAGCATTTGAGGACTTGAAGCGGCAATGAGCCAATCCGCCTGTTCTTGCGGCTCCGCTCGACAAGGAGCCACTATTATTATACATAGCAGCCAATGCTCGGGCAGTTAGCGTGGCTATTGTGGTGGAACGCAAGGAGGCAGGCAAGTAATGTCCGGTTCAGCGGCCGGTTTATTATATCAACGAGGTGCTTATTGAATCCAAGCAAAGGTATCCGCATTGGCAGAAGCTGGTATATGGTGTTTTCATGGCCAGGCGGAAGTTGAAGCAGTATTTTCAAGGGCACCCCATCAAAGTGGTCAGTTCAGCTCCCTTGGGTGATATCATACAGAACCGGGAGGCGACTGGCCGGATTGCCAAGTGGGCTATAGAGCTTGGGCCACACGGATTGAAGTACGTACCTCGGACGGCGGTGAAGTCTCAAGCACTTGTTGATTTCATCAATGACTGGACGGAGTTACAAGCACCAGAGGAGAAGCCGGATCACACATATTGGACTATTCATTTTGATGGATCCAGGCAATTGGAAGGCTCGGGGGCTGGAGTCGTATTAACTTCCCCACGAGGTGATAAGTTTTGTTATGTTCTCCGCTTACTGTTCCCTTGTACTAATAATGCAGCTGAGTACGAAGCCTTGCTCCATGGTCTCCGGATGGCTAAAGAGATGAATTTAAGCCGGGTTAAGTGCTTCGGTGACTCGGACCTCGTGGCTCAACAGGTGTCTGGCACTTGGGATTCTAAGGACCCGCTCATGGCTGCATATCATCAGGAAGTGGATAATATTGCGGGTTGCTTCAAGGGTTATCAAGTGGATCATGTGGACCGTCGGAAGAATGAAGCGGCGGACGCTTTAAGCCGGTTGGGCTCTCAGCGCAAACTGGTCCCGCCTAATGTCTTTTTGGACGTGTTGCACAACCCGTCAGTCAAGCTCCCAGGTGAAGCGGATTTGGCTATTCTTGATGCGGAGGCACAATTGGTGGCAGCCCTGCATGTCATTCCGGATTGGACAGTTCCTTATCTTGCATACATGAACCGGGGGGAGTTACCAGAGGATGAGATTCTAGCCAGGCAGATAGTCCGGCGATCCAAGTCTATGACGATTGTCAATGGTGAATTGCATCATTGTAGTGTATCAGGGGCGTTTCAACGTTGTGTTTCTCCTGAGCAAGGCTGTGAAATCTTAAGAGAAATCCATGAAGGGGATTGTGGACACCACGCCGGTTCAAAGTCTCTGGTGGCAAAGGCGTTTCGTCACGGGTTCTACTGGTTGACAGCGCATGCTGATGCGGAGGACCTGGTTAAACAGTGTGATGGATGTCAGAAAGTTTCAAGGCGTGCTCATGTGCCGGCTCAAGAATTGAGGATGATCCCAATAACTTGGCCGTTTGCAACTTGGGGGCTAGATATGGTCGAACCTTTTAAAAGATCCAAGGATAAGAAAACCCACCTTTTGGTGGCAGTTGACAAATTTACCAAGTGGGTTGAAGCGGAGCCTGTCAGCAAGTGTGATGCAGCAACGGCGGTGCATTTCATCAAAAAGGTGATTTTCCGGTTTGGCTTTCCACACAGTATCATTACTGACAATGGTACCAATTTATCCAAGGGCGCTATGAAGGAGTTCTGTGAACGTGAGCACATCCGATTTGACGTGTCGTCAGTGGCACACCCCCAGTCCAATGGACAGGCAGAACAAGCTAATCAAGAGATCTTGCGAGGCATCAAACCCCGGCTTATGGTCCCATTGCAAAGAACACTAGGATGTTGGGTTGAAGAACTACCATCTGTGCTATGGAGTATCAATACTATGCCCAACCGATCCATAGGATACACGCCATTTTTCATGGTCTACGGAGCAGAGGCAGTTCTCCCTAGTTATATTCGGCACGATTCGCCTCGTGTGGCAGCTTATGTTGAAGCGGACAACAAGACAGCACGGCAAGACGCTTTGGACCTATTGGACGAGGAGTGTGATATAGCGGCTTCCCGTTCGGCGATTTACCAACAAGATCTTCGTCGCTATCACAGTCGTCGGGTTAGAACCAGAACTTTTCAAGAAGGAGATTTGGTGCTTTGACTCATCCAAGACCAGACAGATATGCACAAGTTATCCCCACCTTGGGACGGACCTTTTGTGGTCAGCAAGAATCTGCACAACGGGTCGTACTATCTGATTGATATTCGAGAGCATAAAGACTCACGCACATCAGAGGAGGAGACCAATAGGCCGTGGAACATAGCCCATCTTCGGCCTTACTACACTTGAGCCACTAGCTCTATCTATGTACATATTATGACAGTGTATATATTATCTTTGATATAATAAAACCGGAGCCTCAGCTAAAGCGGGGTCTCTGTCTTTCTTATCATGCGTGGTTACATGGAGTAGTTCTGTTTTCAAACGGCCTCCGATTTACCCCTTGAAATTTGCTTTCTTTTCATATATCACTTGGGGCCTTGGTCGCGTCCGAACCAAGGTGACGCCTTTTGATAGGCGAAAGCCACCAGATCACTTGTGGACATGGTCAAGTCTGAACCAGTCACGCCTCTTGATCGGCCTAAGGCCACAAAATCACTTGGGGGCTTGGTCGAACCCGAACCATTGCCACGCCTCTTGATTGGCATATATGCCACGGTTTCATTTGGGGACCTGGTTGACTTGAATCATTGTCACTCCTATTGGGGGCTTGATCCTGTCCGACCATGGTAACACCATCTGATCAGCTCAGTATAGCATATTTTTTGCAAACGGTCTTTATTATTGCCTTTGCTTCCATGTTATTTCATGGCCTGTTTTTCTTTGTTTTTGTTGTATTTCCTTTATGTCAACAACACCTTTTTCCGGTTCAGCTGATGGATTTGATTCCTTTTTAATCCGGAGCAGTAGGCCCGGTTTACCCTTCCTGTTAACATCATGGAGTAACAGAGGGGCTTATAATGACCTAGCACGGTTTATACGGGCGCTGTTTTCTCCCCCCTTTTTGACGGTAACGGTTTTGTACAACCTCCGCTTCAAGCCTGGCTAAGCCAGCTTCCTGCCCAGATATGGCAGGTACTTTGTATCACCTATTTTTGTTACATTACTGATACACATATCAAGATCTTAAACCGGCTGGCGGTATAACCGCCACCGAAGTTCAAATTTTTTCTGATTGCAGGAAGTATAAATTGAGGTTTTTTCAACATACGCATCAGTACTTATGCATGAAGGCATACTCAAGGCAGAAGTATGGACTATCCTATTACAAGGAAACACGGTGCCCAAATAAGATCATTGTTATTTTGGGACAGCTATCTAAACCGGCCTCCGGTTCAAGCCTGCTCATCGTCCTCCGCCACTTCAGCCTCCTCGTCTCTATCCATTGGCTGGAAATCAATAGTGGTCCAGTCGATTCCCATTAAAGCTTGGAAAGCAGCCTCTTCATGGATCAGAGAAGACGGTTCAATATCAGGAGCGTAAGTATGCTTACGGATTGGAGGAATCAGATTCTCCGCTTCAAGAGTTGGGGCAGGCACTCGCTTGTTCTGATCGTTGTATTGCGCTCGATAATGCGTCAAGTCTGCCTCTTCAGCTAATTGACAAGCCAGAGGGCGCACTGCATGGTTTATTGCCCTTAGATCATCTTCGTTGAACTCGGAGCCATCTTCCTTCAGGCTGGGATAGCCTTGAGCTGCCTCCACAGGATCGAAATCTGGCACCCATGCCTTTGCCTGGATCAAGGCATTAATGGCTCCGGTTCACGCTGCAGATTTTTTCAGTTCCTCAATCCGGGCAGGAAGCATTGACAACCTGTTAAGAGTGTCCTGGATTAAAGAGGGTGCCGGGTTGTTATGAGAGGCTGTAGTGATGATCCGCTGGGCTCCGGTATACAGTTGTTCCACTAAGGTGTAGGCAGCCTTCAGCTTCTTCCGCACATCTGACCCCAAGTGCCCGATGCGTGTACCTGCAACAATACAGGGATGGTCTCAAACCGGATTTATACTAAAGCAGGTTCAAGTTATCACAGAAGCTACAAGGAGCTTACCAAAGATCGCAGCGGTCATGGAGTGTATTTGCCGCTTTACGGCCGTAAGTTCATCCACCACCGGTTTAAGGGCAGCTTTAGCATTTTCAGCTCTTTTGGCTAAAGCGGCCTTCTCAGTGGCCCAATTAGCCCGCTCTTTCTTGAAGCCTTCCTTCAGCTGTTCAGCGATGCTCAAGGCGCTGGTTAATTCTTCTCTTGCCTTATCTGTTTCAGCCTGTTGGGTTTTTAAGGTCTCCTGCAAATCGGCAATCCGGTCCTCCTTGATTCTCACCTCAGCCTGCATACAGACAGTATTTAGCTTTAAACAAGCGGTCCAAGAAATTGAAGTATCAACCACATAACACAGTTATATGCCTGATACTTGGGGGCTAATGCACCTTCAATTTTCATATATTATTAGATTGCAAAGTCCCAAGCTCAATACAGGTATTCAACTTGGCACTTGGGGGCTAATGGCTATTTGATCAAATTATGTTCTAAGGATAGTTTTTTATTGGAGCACCGGTTTAATTATGCTAAGTTAAACCGGCCCTTGGGGGCTATATTGATGGATTTCAAAGTGTTGAGGATCGTATTCAAGTCCCGATTTGACGAAGGTTACAAACCGGCCCTTGGGGGCTAGGAGGACTGATACAATGGCAGTAAGTAAAGAAGTAAGTTACCTCAAATTTATCCCTCATCATCTTTACCAGACCAGCTTCATAGTCACGGCTAGTATAAAGCCGGTTTAAATAGCCGGAATGAAGATCTTGGGCACTCAGAGCAGCATATGTCTCCAGTTCAACATCCCATTTTCCTTGGTTCAGAGCGGAAAAATCTTCTTTTACGGTATGCTTGGTTAAGGTGACAGGATTCCCTGGTTCAAAGCGACCTACACCGGTAATCACAACATCATCATCTTTGGACTCGCCGGTTTGCGTTGGTGCGGTCGGTTTGTCAGAAGGACTGTGGGATTTCTCAATCTGGACGGAGCTGGTAGGCGGGTCAGCGGAGACTGAAGTGTTAATAGGCCTTTCTTCGGGAATAGCACCGTCTTGCAAAAGAGGATCATTGGGAATATCCTCAGGAGCAAACGCTTCAATATCTGGCGCTTTGTCATGTTCTGGGGCTACATCTTCTTCAGCAGCTTTATCTAGGCGGGCCTTCTTGCTTGGTTTAGGTTTGGCCCTGAAAGAAAAACAAAGAGTTAAGGGACAGCATAAACCATTACACAGTATAATGGAAGCATATGTTCAGCATTAGCTTACCCAAGAACCGTTTTCAATGGTGGCAGCTGAGTGGCCCACGATTCAACAGAAGATGAATGAGAAGTAACCTGATAATCGGAGTCGGATGGATTAAGAGGTTGACGGAAGAAACCTGCTTTAGGATTTAAATCAATAAAAAGGTCGGAGACCTCGGAGCGGCGTTTTCCAACCGGACTGTTTAGTAAACCGGCGGATGTAACTACCTGGCCACTGTGCCGGGTTGTGCGGCGAGCTTCATGTTGCCGAGTCTTCATAAGAAATCTGGGATCCAAGTAAGCAAGAGGATGAGAAAATTTAACTTTCCGGTTTGCCTGGCGAAATTTTGGCAAAGGCAAGATTTCTGAATCGGAAGAGAGAATAGTTACCTCAGCAACTTCCACGTTGTTGGCTTCAGCGTCGTCCTGACAAGCATCATCATCAATAAGGCGTGTAAAAAGTTAGCCTAGTGAATCAAGTTCTACCTCAAGGTCCGGGTTACCCACATCATCATCAATAGCTGGATCAGATGAAGCGGTGGTTTTTCTCTTGTGAGCTGGCTTCTTGATAACCTTGGTCTTGGGCCGGGTTGATCGCCCTGCCTTCTCCGTTTTGTCTTGTGGAAGCTTCTTGCTCCAAAACGGATTATCACCCTGGTTCAGCAGTAATTAATGTCAGATAGATAAAGTAGTAACAGGTTCAACAATAGAGCAATTAAAATCTTACCGCTGGCGATTTGTTGGTGGTGCAGTAAGGAAGCAGACCGGTTTGAGCACAGAGGTGCTCCGGTTCATTCAACATCTTCTTTACAAAATCTGTGACTTCATCGTCGGAGAGTCGGATTTTAGTGTGTCGGAGTGGGTCATCGACGCTATCAGTATACTTGCACATCAAACCGGAGCGCCGGCTCAGAGGCAGTATGCTCCATGATATCCAACAGCGTGCAAGGTCTATTCCCGTTAAACCGTTGGCCATAAAGGCTTGGAGCTTGGACAGTTGCGGAGCATATTTAATTCTCTCCTTGGCGCTTAGTCTTTGTGGAAAAGGGTGAGTGTTGCTGAGCCGTTCCGGACGGAAGCCGGGCAAGGGATTTTCATTGTCAGGGGAGGTATCTTTGCAATAAAACCAAGTTGCATTCCATTCCTTGGGGTGAGTATGGAGTTTGACGTGGGGATAAGTGATCTCTTTCCTCTTCTGAATGGCCATACCACCCAATTCAGTATTGGGGCCGTCGGTAAATTCAGTGCGACAGTTTAAATGGAAGCAATCTCTAAACAACTCGACTGAAGGCTCCTCTTGATGGTATACCTCAGAGAGTACTTGAAAGTGACATAGATTGGTAACGGAATTGGGGCCAATATCCTGTGGACGGAGCTGAAAGTTGGCTAACACATCCCGGTAAAATTTAGAACCAGGCAGTTTGAAGCCCCGGGCCAAGTGATCTGCAAAGACCACAACCTCTCCCTCTTGAGGTGTGGGAGGACATTCTTTTCCAGGAACCCTCCAGTGGATCGTATCTTTGTTGTCTAAAGCGCCGATAAGGACTAGATCATCCAACTGAGATTTTGTGACGCGAGAGGGAACCCAATTGCACTCATATACTTGTTGGCCATGGCGAGATCTACAAGAAATAGGTGATCCGGTTCAAGAATATGTTGGATAAAAGAAGGTGTTGGTCTAAACAACGCTAATCCGGAGGCAATATCTATAAACCGGTTTTCTAAAATACGGCATCATATGGATTCTGGCGGTTCAACAAGGGGACTAATGGTATATACCGGTTTAATAACTTTTTTCTATGGTAAGTTAAACCGCCTGACCTAAACATCGGAAGCAATTGAAGTTGTGGACAGATAGGTATGCAGCAACAGGTTTCACAAGATCCTATTACAGCCGTGGATTTACAACAAGCTCAGAAAAACAGAAAATATTCCGAAGAGTAAGGCAGAACGGAAGAGAACCATTGAGCGGGTATGTGCATGAGATCTATGAACTTAGATGAGAAATTACAGGTGGATGCTCAAAGATTGCTACTAAACACAGCAGGGGTTCACAGATTCATTCAAGAGTCAGAGTACGAGTATGAGCAAGCGACGAACACAGCGCGAACATGAAACCCTAAGAACAGATCTAGATCAAGAAGAGAAGAAAGCTTACTGGAAACGGAGAAGACATGGAAGAATACCGCAGTACTCTGGTGCGTTCAGGTTGATGCAGCGGCCCAAGACGAGGCAGAGGTCGACGGCGGCGGCGGAGCTCCAAGGCTGGCGATGCGAGGTAGACGAAGAAGAAGAGACGAAGGGAAAGAAAAGGAAATGACACTTCGGTCTTATTTATAAGGCAACAGAGTTAGGTCAAGCGCGCGAATCCAGGAGCTATTAATAAAGGAGGGCGTTATAAATGGTAAATTTCATGATGACGTCATGCCGGTTTACAGAAACCAGAAATGATGACGACATGGCGGTTTACCAATTACCAGAAGATGTCCAAGACACAAGATTTTGGGAAGGATTGACATGAACCTGGTTCAAATCAATATGGGGCCTAATGTTGGGGATATTACCACTAGGCGTAAACCGGCTTACTTGGGCCGGGTTAGCTTCATTAGTGGTATAAACAGATGAAGGCCCAAGGCCTGTAGTTGATTTAGAACCTGTAGCCGTAAACCGGCCTAATGTATAACTTGTATTGTAAGTTAGGAATAGAGAGGTACCAGCCAGGATACGAGTATGAACCGGTTGGGACTCTGAGGACCGACGGGCGTCACCTGTGTTTATAAGGGGACGACCCAGCGGCGGTTCAGGACAGACAACCACAACTCGAGCCTAGGCGAAGCTTGTTTGCTCCCTAGCCATCGAGACCACATCAATTCCATCACAACTATACGTAGGCTTTTACCTTCATCGAAGGGGCCGAACTAGTATAAACCCTCGTGTCTTTGTGTCCGCTTTAACCCCTTCAAGTAAACCCATAGCGATGGCTCCACGACTAAGTCCTTTCACTAGGACATCTGCCGTGACAAATCCACGACACTCACCGTATGACCTATGATTGGCAACAACTGCCTTGTACAAGGGAAGAATACTTATACCATTCTAATGTTAAAACAAGGTTTTGATCGTCGTCTCTCTACTATGGGTAAGTCACTTAGATTTACCATCCCGTATAGCAAGGCGAATAATAAGAGTAAGTCGGTATGGTGATCAATCCATCCCGCACCCAAATCATTACCCTGTATACGGTCTAGCAAATCTCGCAAGCTAATACTCGGTCATCCTCACAAGCATTGCAGAATTTCTCTTGTCGACGAACCACGTTTGGATAAATCCATAGATTCTGCAAGCCAAACAAACATCTATCGTTCCTTCACAACTTTCAGGTTTTGCGCAAACTCCTATAGATTCGTCTGTGGGTAAGGTCGTAATCTCTTCCAGGGTTTTTCCTTCAGCAAGAGTGTGCTTGCTTCTCGGCAGGTCCTGGGGCCTGTGGGTTTTGGCCCATCTCATCACTTGTAGTCCTTGAACTTATCCTCAGGCTTCTGATAGTTATTCCAACATTCAACTTCCATCTTCCTAGCATACTCAAAATCCATCCAATTGTAATGTCTTTCTTCCTTCTATTTGTAACGAACTAAGACGTGATTACTCAGACTTATCATGGAATTTCCATTGATCCATATTTCCAACATCATACCTCCTTTATATCCAATAGTAATACATCTCTTCATCCTCATGGAATGTCCCACATACCGAGATAAAACTTATACTTATGAAGTCCATACTCCACTTTGTGGAACATCATTATCCTTTCCAGGGTCAAGCATCCTTACAGGGGAATATTGGCCATCTCTGCATGGCACTTCTTCAACTGGGAAACGTCACATCATGAACTTCTTAGAGTCCTTCGGGTGACTCCAATTTGTTGGCCACTTCTCCCATACGCTCCAAAACTCGATATGGTCGTACAAATCTCGGGGCTAACTTTCCCTTAACTCCAAATAGTTTAACTCCTCGCAGAGGGGACACACGAAGACATGCTCTGTCTCCAATTTCATAGACTACCTCCTTGCATTTTTGAGTCTGCATAACTCTTCTACCTGGACTAAGCTACCTTCAGTCTATCTCGAATCCACTTAACATTCTCTTCTGACTCCTTGATCACATTTGGTCCAAACAACTGACGGTCTCCAACTTCATCCCACATCAACGGTGTCGGGCTCCTTCTCCCATGCAAAGCTTCAAAAGGGGCCATCTTCAAACTAGCTTGGTAACTGTTGTTGTATGAGAACTCTGCGTAAGGTAGATTATCATCCCTACTAGATCCAAAATTTAGTGCACACGCTCTCAACATGTCCTCCAGAATATGATTGACTCTCTCGGTCTATCCATCTGTCTGCGGAAGAAAGGCTATACTGAACTCTAGCCTCATACCCAAAGTGTGGCGCAGCTGATTCCAAAACTTTGAGGTAAACCGTGTTTCTCTATCTGATACGATGGTCCTCGGAACTCCATGCAGACATACGATCCTGGTCAAAAATATCTTGGCCAACTTCGCACTTGTTTAGGTGGTTTTCACTGGGATAAAGTGAGCCACTTTGGTCAAGCGAATCAACTACTACCCAGTTAGGGTCATATCCCGTTCGGGTTCTAGGAAATCCGGTAATGAAATCCATGCCAAGCTTATCCCACTTCCATTCGTGTATTGGCATAGGCTGTAGTAATCCTACTGGCTTCTGATGCTCTGCTTTTACTCTCTCTGGCATACATCACCTACGAGTACATACTCCGCAATATCCTTCTTCATACCAGTCCACCAGAAACACTCCTTCAAATCCAAATACATCTTGGTGTTTCCAGGGCGAATCGAGTATGGTGAGTCATGATCCTCCTGAAGTATTTACTTCATGATCTTTGCATTATTGGGCACATATACACAGTCCTCGAACCATAAGGTGTCGTTCTCATACTTACGAAAACCTTTGGCCTTTCCTTTGCTCATCCTCTCTTTTATCTCAGCAATCTCTTTGTCATACTTCTGAGCTTCACGAATCTTTCCCAACAATGTACACTGAACTTCCATTGCTGCAACAAAACCTTTGGGAACAATCTCCAACCGAAATTCCCTGAGATCCTCGGCTAACTCCTTTGGAAATCCTCCGCTTATGAGGGTATTCGTCCTTGTTTTCTTTATGGTTGTGTCCTATTTCTCCACAAAGCTTGCATGCACAAGGTTTCTTCATAACCCTTCCATAAGGCTTCAACTTCTGGGACATAAACCAAGATTTTTGCAGAGTCAGCTTAAATTCTTTCCAAGTGGTTACTCCTTGCCATCCATTGATGGTTTGGTACGTCCTCCACTAAGTTGCAGCACCTCCTTCAAAGCATTGAGGAGCATGTTGGGCCATATCCTTTCTGGCTATAGTGTCATTCTCCATATTATCCTCCATGTTCTGAATCCATTGGTCCATCTCCAATTGACTCATCGGTCCAGAAAATATAAGCTCATCTCCATTCATCCTCTATTGGGTCCATGGGTTTGGGGTGGGATAAGAGAGATAGAGAGGGATGCACACAATACAAACAAAAGTTTTGAAAAGGCAGATTTTATTGTGGCTATCGGAAAACAACAAACAAATGACAGCTCACAATCATCGCATCTAACGTAAGTATATAACAGGGCTTGGGTCTTCTAATGGTCTATAGATCTCAACGTCATCAAACTCTTCAAGTTTTAGTCATGTCTCCGATGGCTCCTTCTGATCATGCTTGTCCTACTCAAGTTCTTTTGCCAGATCATCTCTGTTGTCGCAAAGTCTCTCATGGCGTCCTTCAATATTTCTGGAGTTCCGTTCCAACTTCTGGATTTCATCAACCTCGACATGAACCATGGTCCTAATGTCCTTCAGTTCCTGACAAATCCCGGTATCTCAGGATTTGGCTCCTCTAGATTACTACTTTCAGCTTCTGTGTTCTGAGTTCCTCACGAAACGCTTCCTTATCAAATACCGCTTCTTGTAGGTCCATCTTAACTTCTTGATGTAACACTCCAGATCCTAGTGATACACCAGCTAAGGTTAAAACTTGATCTCTTGCTGGTAGTTGCTCCATCAGCCTTCTACCATCCAATCCTTCCATGCATCTACATGCTTAACTCAGCCCGGTGATAATAGTATAAGCGGGCAATAACATCATAGATAACCGTGTTTATGCCCATTTTATTGCCATGATCTATCATTCCATAATTGATATCTCCTGCCTTGGGGCTTTCTTGACAAAACCCTTGAGTTCTAATGCTCCATGTTCCGGTCTTTCTCCAGCACACCTTGTTCTCGGGTATTGACAGCTTCCATAGTCTTCCAAGTTCCATAAGGGGTGCCTTCCTTGGTCATACCAAATCTGGAAATTCTTCATATTCTCCTAGTCTTCGAAGTCTTTATCCGTCATAGTTTCCATCATTATAATGCTCGGTAAAATCCTCTTCATTCCGAAGTGGTCTTAGTTGTCCGATATCTGGTCCTTCTTACAGTGGTCTCATCATTCGAATCTTTGAGGGGTCAAAAGGGGAAAGGGGTATGGTCTCACTAAAAGAAAATATTTGAATAAGCTCAGAAAAGAAGAGAGGTAAAAGATTCTTTTCAAAAGAAAGTTGTAGAGAAAAATCTTTCCTATGGGCTTGCCAGTTTCTAGGGTCACGTCCTACAGTCAACATGTGCTCTGATACCATCTTGTAGCGACCCGACCCGAATGGATCAAGTCTCTATGCTTAAGTGTCATCCCTGGATCGGTATGCTGACACACACAATACTCGAGGATTTATAACAGAGGTAAATCACATATATAAAGTAACGTAAATACTATTACCTCAATCCAAATAGCGGAAGTAACAAGGTTGTGGATTCCCATCAACACCAATGGCAAAGTTGAGTATAGGAAATCGTAACCCTAACGTATCACTTACTCGTCGTAAGATCCTGCAACATGAGACGTTGCAGCCACAAAGGGTTAGTACATGGAATGTACTGGGAAATTCACACCATAGAGCAATGATGAATAAAGGCTATCACTACATGCATATTTGGTTGGTGGAGGCTCTATGGTTATAATGTTTTTGCGAAAAGCCAATTTTTCCCTACTGCAAAGGAATAAATTTTATTTAACTATCATGGTGGTTGTTAAACATTGAGAATGGTTGACAGCATTCTCAATCCCAATTAAGCATCATCATTAAAACCCAACAATATTAATTAAGGTAACATGATGAGATTCACATGATATCCAAGTACTAGATACTCAAAACGTCCATAACCGGGGACACGGCTAATCATGATTAGTTTATACACTCTGCAGAGGTTTGCGCACTCTTCCCCACATGACTCGATCTCCTCCGTTGGGATTCTCGCACTACATGGTCTACCCAGGCAATCCTGGTCTACCCAGGTGCCTAGACATGCAATCCTGGAATAACCAGGTGCCTCAATCCACCCAGATGTGTATTAATGTTGAAACCTTAAATAAACCATTAATTAACAATCTCACATCTGTCATGGAAATTCACTCAAACCCAATCCACGTCTACGAGCATAGCATGGCATAATAAGCAAATGTAGAAGTAACTCCCAAGGGTTTGATAATAAAACAGGTAATAGGTACTACCTCAATCTACTTCACAAATCCCTCAATTTAATTTGATCCTAATCATGCAATGTTTGAGGTTTGAAACTAATGCATAAAAACTGGGTATGAAAAGGGATATGATCAAAGTGTGAACTTGCCTGCAATGTTGATGAAGATGATTCGCACTCAAATCTCCTGATAGTTCTACTCGTCACACTCCGGTCAATCTATTGCGAGCAAGCAATGGTAACCACACATAAGCAATCACTCAAAAGATCGGAAAGAACGAAGAAGACAATTCGGAAAACATCAAAATCAATCAAATAACTCTTGCAACATAAAACAATTTCTAACAGTACCAAAATTAAGTGAATTTGGCCTCATTAGAAAGTTTAGGTCAAGAGCTTCGAGCTGCAAAAAGAATCACTCAAATCGGAGTTATAAAACTCAAGTTATGATCAAACGAAGTTCAAATACTAAACTGTTTAAATTCAAATTTTTAAAATTTCAAAAACATGTTTAAGTTGATTATCTGGATAGAGGGGATCATAATGAACAAGTAGGTGTTGGTTTTGTTGAATTTTGATAAATGAGTAAACAGATGCGGTCATTTGAAAACCAGGGGCTAAACGGTAAATAAAACAACTACAACTAGGTCCCTGGCGGAAAACCTAAAATAAAAGAAAAAGACTAAATAGCGAATGTTCGTTACAGAACCTAATCTAATGAATTCGTTCGCTCCAGAACCTAAACTAGCGAATGCTCACTATTTAAACTAACTAAATATAAAAAGGGTTTTAAATGAAAACCGAAACCCAAAAAAACACCGGCGAACCGGGCGGGCTTATTACCGGTTCACAGCGGGTTCAACGCCGGCGGTGGTTAGAGTCCGGCGATGAGGGAAAGACAGCTACGGCGGCGTCAGCTACGGACGAGACGGCGGCTCCAGGGCTCGGCGGCGAGGGCAGAGACGACAGCGAGCGTGGCGCGGGGCGGCGGAGTCGGAGGTGCGGGGCAGGGCGACAAGGGAGCTCGGCGGCAGCGAAAACTCCGGCGCGGCAGCGACAGATGCAGTGGTGGTGGCGGCGGTTGGTGAGTGCGGCGGCGAGATGTGCGGCGAGGGGAGAGGAGAGAGAGGCGGGGCCCGAGGCTCCGGATTATATAGAGGGGAGGGGCGGCGCGAAGCTTGGAGGAGGGGGCAGCGCAAGGCGGCGGCGGGGCGTGTCCCGGTCGGACACGGGGCGCGGTGACGGCGGTCGCCGTGCAGGAGGCGGAGACGATGCGGCTGGGCTGGGCCTGCCTGGTTAGCTGGGCCGGCCCTGTCGGAGGAAGTTTTTTTAACCAAACATTTTTTTGACAACGAAAAAATAAAATTAATAAAAATATTATATAGGCATATAATATATCAAAATTTTCAGAAAACGATTTTCTACAACGTGGACATTTTTTTCAAGTCAAATAAAATATAGAATAATTGAAATAATCCAAAGAGTGCTACTGCCCTAGTAAAATCCAAAAAAATCATTTTAAAAGATACCAAAATTAATTCAAATTTATTTCTCTCAAATTTTCTGATGTAGGGAATCATGTTACCCTATTTTCCATATATTTAATTTTTGGAGAAAAATAATTTGAATAAAACTCAAATAACTCCAAATTGAGAATAAATTCAAAAGAACTTTGAATTTAATTCTTTGAAACTCCCAACTGATATTTCATATGTTTTGAAGAAGTCATTTTATCTTCGCTCGTGAAAATCATTGAGTTGCATAAAGTTCCTGGGTTGGAAATATTTTTCAAATGAAATTCAAATATTTTCAACACCCCTTGTCATTTAAATAAATGGAAGAAGTCATGTCATCTTCTCTCCAGGGTTTTGTGGTGAAAAGAATTTGAATTCATAGAGAGCATAAAACGCAAAATGAAAGTTTGGGAAAGTCCTTTTATTCCCTCTCATTTAACTTTCAAAAGTTTTGAATTTCACTCACTTTCAGTAAATCAATCACACAACAATCAAACAAACAATCAATCTATCTATTTTATATAACATTCCAAAATTTAGAATTTTGGGATGTTACAGTCGATTTTCAGGGGGTAGGGGGGCTCGCCGGAGTTAAGGAAGAACCAACCACAGCGGGGAGGGGGGCTCGCCGGAGAGGTACCCCACTATCTATCTTAGGGTTCAGGGTGGGGGCTTTGGTCGCCAGCGGTGGTGGGGTGGTGGCGTGCGGATCGCCAAAGAATAAGCTCGACGCGGGGGGGAGGTATCGCCGGGGTGGCGGCGGACCGTTGATGGGGAGTGGTTTCGGGGCGGGCGGGGTGGCAGCGGACCGGTGAAGGGGAGTGGTTTCGGGGCGGGCAGGGTGGCGAGGCGGCACGGAAGAATAGAGCTATGCTCCCTGGCAACGGCGGCAGAAAATTGTCCTGATAACCCACAAGTATAGGGGATCGCAACAATTTTCGAGGGTAGAGTATTCAACCCAAATTTATTGATTCGACACAAGGGGAGACAAAGAATATTCTCAAGTATTAGCAGTTGAGCTATCAACTCAACCACACCTGGAAAACTTAATATCTGCAGCAAAGTATTTAGTACCAAAGTAATATGGAAGTAACGGTAACAGTGGCAAAAGTAACAGTTGCAGTTTTGTAGTAATTGTAAAAGTGGCAACGGTAAAGTAACTAAGCAAAGATCAATACGTGAAAAGCTCGTAGGCATTGGATCAGTGATGGATAATTATGTCGGATGTGTTTCCTCATGCAACAGTTATAACATAGGGTGACGCAGAACTAGCTCCAGTTCATCAATGTAATGTAGGCATGTATTCAGAATATAGTCATACGCGCTTATCGAAAAGAACATGCATGCCATCTTTTGTCCTACCATCCCATGGCAGCAGGGTCCTATTGGAAACTAAGGGATATTAAGGCCTCCTTTTAATAGAGTACCGAACCAAAGCATTAACACTTAGTGACTACATGAACTCCTCAAACTACAGTCATCACCGGGAGTGGTCCCAATTATTGTCATTTCGGGGTTGCTGGATCATAGCACATAGTAGGTGACTATTGACTTGCAATATAGGATCAATAACTTACATATATTCATGAAAACATAATAGGTTTAGATCTGAAATCATGGCAATCGGGCCCTAGTGACAAGCATTAAGCATAGCAAAGTCATAGCAACATCAATCTTAGAACATAATGGATACTAGGGATCAAACCCTAACAATGCTAACTCGATTACGTGGTAAATCTCATCCAACCCATCACCGTCCAGTAAGCCTACGATGGAATTACTCACGCACGGTGGTGAGCATCATGAAATTGGTGATGGAGGATGGTTGATGATGACGACGGCGACGGATTCCCCTCTCCGGAGCCCCGAACGGACTCCAGACCAGCTTTCCTGAGAGAGATTAGGGCTTGGCGGCGGCTCCATATCGTAAAACGCGATGAATCCTTCTCTCTATTTTTTTTCTCCCCGAACGTGAATATATGGAGTTGGAGTTGAGGTCGGTGGAGCCTCAGGGGGCCCACGAGATAGGGGGGCATGCCCGGGGGGCAGGAGCACCCCACCCTCGTGGATAGGGTATGGGCCCCTGGTCTTGATTGTTTCGCCAGTATTGTTTATTAATTCCAAAAATATTCTCCATGAAGTTTTAGGTCATTCCGAGAACTTTTATTTCTGCACAAAAATAGCACCTTGGCAATTCTGTTGAAAATAGCATCAGTACATGTTAGTTCCATCAAATCATGCAAGTTATAGTCCAAAACAAGGGCAAAAGTGTTTGGAAAAGTAGATACGATGGAGACGTATCAAATCCCCCAAGATTAAACCTTTGCTTTTCCTCAAGCAATTGGGTTGTCAAACTGAAAGTGATAAAGAAAAACTTTTACAAACTCTGTTTGCTCTTGTTGTTGCGAATATGTAAAGCCAACATTCAAGTTTTCCGCAAAGATTATGAACTAACCACATTCACAATAACATCTAGGTCTCATATTTACTCATATCAATGGCATAATCAACTAGCGAGCAATAATAATAAATCTCGGATGACAACACTTTCTCAAAACAATCATAATATGACATAACAAGATGGTATCTCGCTAGCCCTTTCTAAGACCGCAAAACATAAATGCAGAGCACCTCTGAAGATCAAGGACTGACTGGACATTGTAATTCATGGTAAAAGAGATCTAGTCATAGTTATACTCAATATAAATTAATAGTAATGGATGCAAATGATAGCGGTGCTCTCCAACTGGTGCTTTTAATAAGAGGATGATGACTCAACATAAAAGTAAATAGATAGGCCCTTCGCAGAGGGAAGCAGGGATTTGTAGAGGTGCTAGAGCTGAGTTTTGAAATAGAGATAAATAATATTTTGGGTGGTATACTTTCATTGTCAACATAACAACCAAGAGATCTCGATATCTTCCATGCTACACAGATTATAGGCGGTTCCCAAAAAGGATGGTAAATTTTATACTCCCCCACCACCAACAAGCATCAATCCATGGCTTGCCCGAAACAACGGGTGCCTCCAACTAACAACAATCCTGGGGGAGTTTTGTTTGCAATTATTTTGATTTGAGCATGGGACTGGGCATCACGGTTACCGGCCATTTTCTCGTGAGCGAGGAGCGGAGTCCACTCCTCGTGAGAATAACCCACCTAGCATGGAAAATATAGACAACCCTAGTTGATACATGAGCTGTTCAAGCATACAAAACAGAATTTTATTTGAAGGTTTAGAGTTTGGCACATACAAATTTACTTCAAACGGCCGGTAAATACCGCATATAGGAAGGTATGGTGGACTCATATGGAATAACTTTGGGGTTTATGGAAGTGGATGCACAAATAGTATTCCCGCTTAGTACAAGTGAAGGCTAGAAAGAGACTAGGAAGCGACCAACTAGAGAGCGACAACAGTCATGAACATGCATTAAAATTAATCAACACTGAGTGCAAGCATGAGTAGGATATAATTCACCCTGAACATAAATATCGTGGAGGCTATGTTGATTTTGTTTCAACTACATGCGTGAACATGTGCCAAATCAAGCCACTCGAATCGTTCAAAGGAGGATACCACCCTATCATACCACATCACAACCATTTTAATAGCATGTTGGCACGCAAGGTAAACCATTATGAACTCCTAGCTAATTAAGCATGGCATGAGCAACTATAATCTCTAATTGTCATTGCGAACATGTTTCATTCACAATAGGTTGAATCAGGAATGATGAACTAATCATATTTACAAAAACAAGATAGGTCGAGTTCATACCAACTTCTCTCATCTCAATTAGTCCATCATATATCGTCATTATTGCCTTTCACTTGCACGACCGAACGACATGGATAATAATAATAGTGCACGTGCATTGGACTAAGTTGGAATCTGCAAGCATTCAATTCAAGGGAGAAGACAAGGTAATATGGGCTCTTGGTTAAATCAATAATAATGCAAATGAGAGCCACTCAACATTTTCATCATGGTCTTCTCCTCTCGACCCCCAAAGAAAAGAAAAGAAATAAAACTATTTACACGGGAAAGCTCCCAGCAAGCAAAAGAAGAACCAAAAATCTTTTTGGGTTTTCTTTTAATTACTACTACAAGCATGAAAAGTAAACTAGCTAAAAACTATAACTAATTTTTTTTTGTTTTTTCTTAAGATTTTTCAAACACACAAGAAGAAGGCTTAGAAAATAAAATAAACTATCATGGATAGCACAATGAAAAACATGAGCATCGACAACTGGAATGAGTGTGTGAACATGAATGTAATGTTGGTGAGAAATACCTACTCCCCCAAACTTAGGATTTTGTCCTAAGTTGGTTTATGCGCACGGATGGCCTGGCGGATATCCAAAGTTGTAACTGGGGTCATACTAAGATGCAATCGCTACTGCATGACGAGCTGCAGCTTGGAGGCGAGCTGCCTCCGTCTTCCTTTCATACTCGTTCGCCTCCTCCCTGGTTATAACATATCTCCTTTTTGCCTGAAATTCAAAGAAAGTAGGAGCAGGGAGAGCAATATGGACAGCGCGCTGTCTGCCAAAGATTAGTCGGTACTGACGGGGTTGTTCATTCCTCTCAATAAACTAATGGTGAACCATAGCATTATAATCTAAATAAACACGAGGCAACTCTATATCATATGCATGTATGGGTACATCAAGATAGTCCTAAATGAGTTGCATAAATCCCACCAAACAAATCTCCACTTATACTGTTATGATGCAACCTTCATGCAACAATCGCCCCCAAGTTATATTGTTTGTCTCCTAATACTGAACTTTTGAGAACACAAAGATCTGGAACACACATGTGACAAGCTTCATCTTTACCATTGATGCGTCTACCTATACAGAGAGCAAAATAATGTATGGAAGGAAAATGAAGCTCCCTATGGTAGCTTGTGTGATTCCTCTAGATTCCCCCACAGTGATACTAGAAAGAAAGTATTTATATTCAGATTTGCGAGGTTCACCAAAATTGCCCCACTACGGGAGTTTACAAGCAGTATTAAATCTTTTAGGTCCATGGTATATGATTTATCATAAAGATCAAACAAAACAGCATGAGAATTGCGTGAGGATGTGAATTTGAACATTCTCACAAAGGAATTAGTTAGGTAGTAGTATTGGGGGCACTTATCTGACACAAAGCCCTCAAGTTCAGCATTACGCACATACACGTCAAATTCCTCCATAATGCCTACTTGAACCATAAAATCTTCTGATGGCCATTCACATGGCCGCACTTGAGCTTCCCTCGGTAGTTCATCATCTGGCTCACGTATCGCGAGCCTTGGTCCTTTCTTCCTTGAGGAACCACCTTGGTATATTTTCCTACGCATTTTTCTTTCTCTGAAAATTTCTGAAATTTTAAGTGATTGATAACCCACAAGTATAGGGGATCGCAATAGTTTTCGGGGGTAGAGTATTCAACACAAATTTGTTGATTCGACACAAGGGGAGCCAAAGAATATTCTCAAGTATTAGCAGCTGAGTTGTCAATTCAACCACACCTGGAAACTTAGTATCCGCAGCAAAGTGTTTAGTAGCAAAGTAATATGATAGTGGTGGTAACGGTAACAAAAGTAAAGACAGCAAAAGTAATGTTTTTGGTATTTTGTAGTGATTGTAACAGTAGCAATGGAAAAGTAAATAAGCGAGAACCAGTATATGGAAAACTCGTCGGCACTGGATTAGCGATGGATAATTATGCCGGATGCGGTTCGTCATGTAATAGTCATAACACAGGGTGACACAGAACTAGCTCCAATTCATCAATGTAATGTAGGCATGTATTCCGTATATAGTCATACGTGCTTATGGAAAAGAACTTGCATGACATCTTTTGTCCTACCCTCCCGTGGTAGCGAGGTCCTACTGGAAACTAAGGGATATTAAGGCCTCCTTTTAATAGAGAACCGGAACAAAGCATTAGCACATAGTGAATACATGAACTCCTCAAACTATGGTCATCACCGGGAGTGGTCCCGATTATTGTCACTTCGGGGTTGCCGGATCATAACACATAGTAGGTGACTATAGACTTGCAAGATAGGATCCAGAACTCACATATATTCATGAAAACATAATAGGTTCAGAGCTGAAATCATGGCACTCGGGCCCTAGTGACAAGCATTAAGCATAGCAAAGTCATAGCAACATCAATCTCAGAACATAGTGGATACTAAGGATCAAACCCTAAGAAAACTAACTCGATTACATGATAAATCTCATCCAACCCATCACCATCCAGCAAGCCTACGATGGAATTACTCACGCACGGCGGTGAGCATCATGAAATTGGTGATGGAGGATGGTTGATGATGACGACGGTGATAAATCCCCCTCTCCGGAGCCCCGAACGGACTCCAGATCAGCCCTCCCGAGAGAGATTAGGGCTTGGCGGCAGCTCCGTGTCGTAAAACACGATGATTTCTTCTCTCTGATTTTTTCTCCCCGAAAGCCAATATATGGAGTCGGAGTTGGCGTCGGAGGGCCATCAGGGGGCCCACGAGGTAGGGGGCGCGCCCTAGGGGGGCGCCCCCCACCCTCATGGAAAGGGTGTGGGCCCCCTGGTATTCATCTTTGGCGAGGATTTTTTATTGTTTTTTCTAAGATGTTCCGTGGAGTTTCAGGTCATTCCGTGAACTTTTATTTTCTGCGCATAAAACAACATCATGGCAATTCTGCTGAAAACCGCGTCAGTCCGGGTTAGTTCCATTCAAATCATACAAGTTAGAGTCCAAAAAAGGGCAAAAGTGTTTGGAAAAGTAGATACGACGGAGACGTATCAGTGACTCAAAATAACAGTGAACTAAACTCAACAAGATTGATAGCAACTACTTCCACAAATGCCTAGAAGCTAAATTATGAAACTACTTTGACATGCAAGCTCAAGAACAGGGTCACCTTAGCAGCAAAAATTTGCAACAAATAAAGCACTAGAACAAAAACTAATTTGCAATAAACTAATTGGACACGGTGAGGCAGAAGCGTGAAGACCGGTTCCGGGAGGCGCATGCCGACGCCACCTACAACCACCATCTCCTCCAGGAGCACCTGTAGGCGGAGGCAGATCACCATGGAGCGGGCGGAGTAGGAGGCGCTACTCGACTCGTACCGCTCCGCCCGTGAGGGCCACCTCGAGCGCTGGCGGTACCACATGCGGCTGGCGGAGGCTACGTCCGCCTACAAAGAGGATGATGAAGCAGGTGAGGCGCTGTTTGGCGAGACCGAGGACGAGGCAGAGGACAATGTCGGCTCCGACGAGTCCCCGCTCCACTGGCGTCGACGAGGCCCTACTCCGCCGAGGCCTCGCAGCCCCAACAACGAGGCAGAGGACACCGCCGGCTCCGCCGAGGCCCCGCCCCGCCAACAACGAGGAAGAGGACATCGCCGGCTCAGCCGAGGCCCCACCCTCCTGGCAACGAGGGGGAGGATTTCCCCCGCTCTGCCGAGGTGCCGCCCCGCCGGCAACTAGATAGAGGACATCTCCGGCACCGCCAAGGCCCCGCCCCGCCGGCACCGAGGCGGAGGCCCTACTCCGCCGAGGCCCCGCCCCGCCAACAACAAGGCAGAGGACATCGCCGGCTCAGCCGAGGCCCCACCCTACCGGCAATGAGGGGGAGGATTTTCCCCTCTCCGCCTAGGCACCGCCCCGCCGGCAATGAGACAGAGGACATCGCCGGCTCCATCAAGGCCCCGCCCGGCTGCCAACGAGGCCGTGCCACACAAAAAACGAGGAAGAGTAGAACACGGTAGGTTGCCGTCACTCGGGTCGAAGTAAGGCCACCGCTGCTACCCTCCGGTTGAAGCCAAGCCAGGCGGGTTGACCATTGACGGCCGATGTAACATCCCAAAATTCTAAATTTTGGAATGTTATAAACAAATAGATAGATTTGATTGATTGTTTGATTGATTGAGTGAAATTCGAAACTTTTTGAAAGTTAAATGAGAGGGAATAAAAGGATATTCCCAAACTTTCATTTTTCATTTGTGATCTCCGTGAATTCAAATTCTTTTCACCATAAAACCCTGGAGAGAAGATGACATGACTTCTTCCATTTATTTAAATGACAACGGGTGTTGAAAATATTTGAATTTCATTTGGAAAATATTTCCAACCCAGGAACTTTATGCAACTCAATGATTTTCACGAGCGAAGATAAAATGACTTCTTCAAAACATATGAAATATGAGTTGGGAGTTTCAAACAATTGAATTCAAAGTTCTTTTGAATTTATTTTCAATTTGGAGTTATTTGGGTTTTATTCAAATTATTTTTCTCCAAAAATTAAATATACAGAAATTAGGGTAACATGATTCCCTACATCATAAAATCGGAGAGAAATACATTTGAATTAATTTTGGTATTTTTAAAATGATTTTTACTGGATTTTAGTAGGGCAGTAGCACTCTTTGAGTTATTTGAATTTTTCTAGATTTTATTTGAAGCTAGATAAATGTTCAGCTTGTAGGAAATCTTTTTCTGAAAACTTTGATATATAATATGCCGATATTATATTTCAGTTTTTATTAAAAAAATTCTTTGACTGTCTGTTTAAAAAAAACTTCTCCCCGAACTGGGCCGGCCCAGCCGAAGCCAGGCCAAGGCCCAGCTCCACGCCGCCTCGCCCGTCGTCCCCGACGGGGACTCCTCCCGAGTCCGCCGCCGCACCGCCATGCTCGCCGTGCCCGCCCCGGCCTCCTCTGCCCCCTCCCGCACGCCTTGCGCCTTCCCTCCCCTCCTTAAATAGCGGCCCCGGGCCCCGCCTCTCTCTCTGCCGCGCCGCGCCGCCTCCTCCCGCATCTCGCCGGAGCCTGCAGCCACCGCCACCGTCATCAACCGCCGCCGCCGCCGCTGCTCTGCACCACCGCCGTCGCCGCACTCCGCCCGCGCCACCTCCGCCACCTCGCCGCCCTCGCCCCTCGTCGCGAAGCCGCGCCAAGCCGGAGCTCGCCGTCGCCACTGCCCCGCCTCGCCGGAGAAAGCTGCCGTCGCCGCCGGTTCATCTCACCCGAACCGGTATAAACCGAGAAAACCCGCCGGTTTTTCTTTTAGTTCGGTTTTCTGAAAACCCTAGATTTGTTTTTTTAGGTTTAATTTTTAACGAACACTTTCTTTTTAGTTAGTTTTAGTGAACGTTTTCGTTCTGTAGATCTGTGTAGTGAACGTTCGTCATTTAGTTTTTTTTCTTTTTCTGTTATTTCGGCCAGGGATCCATCCGTGAATATTTTATTCACAGATTAGTCCCTAATCTTCAAACGACCACATCTTTTTACTCGTTTATCCAAAATAGATGAAACCAACGCCCACTTCTTTGTTACGATCTCCTCTATCCATTAAAACAACTCAAACATGTTTTTGAAAGTTTTAAAATTTGAATTCAAACAGATTTGTATTTGAACTTCGTTTGATCATAACTTGAGTTTCGTAACTCCGATTTAGTTGATTCTTTTTGCATCTCGAAGCTCTTGACCTAAACTTTCTAATAAGGCCAATTTCACATAGTTTTGGTACTGTTAGAAATTGTTTTATGCTGCAAGAGTCATTTGCTTGGTTTTGATGTTTTCCAAGTTGTTCTCTTCGTTCTTTCCGATCTTTTGAGTGATTGCTTATGTGTGGTTACTATTGCTTGCTTACGATAGATTGACCGGAGTGTGACGAGTAGAACTATCAAGAGTTTTGAGTGTGAATCATCTTCATCAACATTGCAGGCAAGTTCAAACCTTGATCATATCCCTTTTCATACCAAGTTTTATGCATTAGATCAATCCGCAAACATTGCATGATTAGGATCTAATTAAATTGTGGGTTTTGGGAAGTAGATGAGCTAGTACCTATTACCTGTTTTATTATTCAAACCTTTGGGAGTTACTTTTACATTTGCTTATTATGCCATGCTATGCTAGTAGACGTGGATTGGGTGAGTGTATCAATGACAGATGTGAGTTTGTTAATTTAATGGTTTATTTAAGGTGGCAACTTAAACACACATCTGGGTGGATTGAGGCACTTGGTTACTCCAGGACTTGCCTGTCTAGGCACCTGGGTTTCCAGGACTTGCCTGTTTTTCTTCGGACCGCCACCCAGGCTCAAAGGGATCATGAGCTTATTCAAACTAGAAACTTCCGTGTGCAGCCACATGCTATTATGGGCTCTAGCATAGTTGACTAAGTCGTGCGAACTCTTACCGGGTAGACTAGTAGATGTAGGGGATGTAGGTTGGTACGGTCTACCCTTTACGTAAGGTGCAAGCGCTTCTGAAAGACTATGTCTCGGTCATCCGTTTCTCAAACACCATGTAGTGCGAGAAACCAAACGGAGGAGATCGAGTCATGTGGGGAAAAGAGCGCAAACCTCTGCAGAGTGTACAAACTAATCATGGTTAGCCGTGTCCCCGGACATCTTGAGTATCTAGTACTTGGATTATCATGTGAATCTCATCATGTTACTTAAATTTAATATTGTTGGGTTGTTAATGAGTACTTTTAATTGGGATTGAGAATGCTGTCAACCATTCTCAATGTTTAACAACCACCATGATAGTAAAATTAATTTATTCCTTTGCAGTAGGGAAAAATTGGCTTTTCGCAAAAACATTATAACCATAGAACTTTTCCACCAGCCAAATATGCATGTAGTGATAGCCTTTTTCGTCATTGCTCTATGGTGTGAATTTGCCAGTACATTCAATGTACTGACCCTCTATGGCTGCAATGTCTCATGTTGCAGGATCTTACGACGAGTAATTGATACGTTAGGGTTACGATTCCTTATACTCAACTTTGCCGTTGGTGTTGATGGGAATCCACAACCTTGTTGCTTCCGCTATTTGGATTGAGGTAATAGTTTTTACATTACTTTATACATGTGATTTACCTCTGTTATAAATCCTCGAGTACTGTGTGTGTCAGCATACCGATCCAAGGATGACACTTAAGCACAGAGACTTGATCCATTCGGGTCGGGTCGCTACAAGATGGTATCAGAGCACATGTTGACTGTAGGACGTGACCCTAGAAACTGGCAAGCGTATAGGAAAGATTTTTCTCTACAACTTTCTTTTCAACAGAATCTTTTACCTCTTTTCTCTTCTGAGCTTATTCAAATATTCCCTTTTAGTGAGACCATACCCCTTTCCCCTTTTAACCCCTCGAGGATTCGGATGATGAGACCACTCCAAGAAGGACTAGATATCGGACAACTAAGACCATTCGGAATGAAGAGGATTTTACCATACATTATGATAATGGAAACTATAACTGTTGAAGACCCTGAAGACTAGGAGAATTTGAAGGCTTTGAAGATTTTCCAGATTTGTTTGACCTAGAAAGGCACCCCTTATGGAACTTGCCGACTATGGAAGTTGTCAATACCCGAGATCAAGGTGTATCGGAGAATGACCGGAACATGGAGCATTAGAACTCAAAGTTTTGTCAAGAAAACCCTAAGGCAGGAGATATCAACTATGGAATGATAGCTCATGGAAATGACAAGAGCAGAAGCACGGCTATCCAAGATGTTATCGCCCTCTTATGCTATTGTCACCGTGCTGAGTGAAGCATGCATATGCATGGAAAGATTGGACGGAAGAAGGCTAATCGAGAACCTATCAGCAAAGCCGAAGTTTTTAGCCTGTGTATCACCAGGATCTGGAGTATTACATCAAGAAGTTTAAGATGGACATGCAGGAAGCTATATTTGACAAGGAGCATTTCGTGAAGAACTCAGGATCCAGAAGCTGAAAGTAGCCAAGCTGGAGGAGCAAAACCTCGAGATACCGGAGATCCATCAGGAACTGAAGGACAGTAAGGCATGGTTCATGCCAAGGATGTTGGAACCCAGAAGTTTGGGACACAATTACTATTAAAGGACGTCACGAGAGACTTCGCGTCAACAGAGATCTGGCAATGAACTTGAGAAGGACAAGCATGATCGGAAGATGCCATCAGAGACATGACCAAGACTTGAAGAGTTTGATGACGTTGAGATCTATAGACCATTAGAAGACCCAACCCCTGTTATATACTTACGTTAGATGCGACGATTGTGAGCTGTCTTTTGTTTGTTGTTTTTCTGACAACCACAATAAAATCTATCTTTTCAAAACTATTGTTTGTACTGTGTGCACCCCTCTCGATCTCTCTTATCTCACCCCAAACCCATGGACCCAATAGAGGATGAATGGAGATGAACCCATATTTATCTGGACCGATGAGTCAATTGGAGACGGACCGATGGATTCAGAACATGGAGGATAACCCTATAGCCGGAAAGGTTATGACCCAGCATGCTCTACAGTGATTTGAAAAGAGGTGTTGCTACTTGGTGGAGGATGTACCAAAACATCAATGGACGGCAAGGAGTAACCACTTGGAAGGAATTTAAGTTGACTTTGCTAAAGTCTTAGTTTGTGTCCCAGAAGTTGAAGCCATATGGAAGTGATATGAAGAAACCTTGTGCGTACAAGCTTTGTGGATAAATAGGACACAACCATAAATAAAACAAGGACGAACACCCTCATAAGTGGGGGATTACCAAAGGAGTTAGCCAAGGATCTCAAGGAACTTCGGTTGGAGATTGTTCCCAAAGGTTTTATTGTAGCGATGGAAGTTCAGTCTACCTGGTTGGGAAAAATTCGCGAAGCTCAGAAGTATGACAAAGAGATTGCTGAGGTAAAGGAGAAAATGAGCAAAGGAAAAGGCCAAAGGTTTTCGAAAGGATGAGCACGAAATCTTATGGTTCGAGGACCGTGTATATGTCCCAATAATGCAAAGATCAGGAAGTAAATACTTCAAGAGGCTTATGACTCACCATACTCGATTTGCCCTGGAAACACCAAGATGTATTTGGATTTGAAGGAGTGTTTCTGGTGAACTGGTATGAAGAAGGATATTGCGGAGTATGTAGTCATAGGTGGTGTATGCCAGAGAAAGTAAAAGCAGAGCATCAGAAGCCAGCAGGATTACTACAGCCTATGCCAATATATACCCGAAAGGAAGTGGGATAAGCTTGGCATGGATTTCATTACTGGATTTCCTAGAACCCGAATGGGATATGATTCTATCTGGATAGTAGTTGATTTGCTTGACCAAAGTGGCTCACTTTATCCCAGTGAAAACCACCTATACAAGTGAGAAGTTGGCCAAGATATATTTGACTAGGATCGTATGTCTGCATGGAGTTCCGAGGACCATCGCATCAGATAGAGGAACATAGTTTACCTCAAAGTTTTGGAATCAGCTGCACCAGACTTTGGGTACTAGGCTAGAGTTTAGTAAAGCCTTTCATCCGCAGACAGATGGATAGACCAAGAGAGTCAATCAGATTCTGGAGGACATGTTGAGAGCGTGTGCGCTAGGTTATGGATCTAGTAGTGATGATACTCTACCTTACGTGGAGTTCTCATATAACAACAACTACCAAGTCAGTTTGAAGATGGCCCCTTTTGAAGCTTTGTATGGGAGAAGGAGCCAGACACCGTTGATGAGGGATGAAGTTGGAGACCGTCAGTTGTTTGGACCAAATGTGATCAAGGAGTCAGAAGAGAATGTTAAGTTGATTCGAGATAGACTGAAGGTAGCTCAGTCCAGGCAGAAGAGTTATGCAGACTCAAAAAAATGCAAGGAGGAAGTCTATGAAATTGGAGATAGAGCAGGTCTCCGTGTGTCCCCTCTGCGAGGCGTTAAACGATTTGGAGTTAAGGGAAAGTTAGCCCAAGATTTGTAGGACCATACCGAGTTTTGGAGCGTATGGGAGAAGTGGCCAACAAATTGGAGTCACCCGAAGGACTGTCAGGAGTTTATGATGTGCTTCACGTTTCCCAATTGAAGAAGTGCCATGCAGAGATGGCCAATATTCCCCTATAAGGACGCTTGACCCGAAGGATAATGACGTTCCATGAAGTGGAGTATGGACTTCATAAGCATAAGTTTTTATGTTGGTATGTGGGACATCCCACGAGGATGGAGAGATGTATTACTATTGGATATAAAGGAGGTATGATGTTGGAAATATGGATCAATGGAAATTCTGTGATGAGTCGGAGTAATCATGTCCTAGTTTGGTGCCAATAGAAGGAAGAAAGACATTACAATTGGATGGATTTTAAGTATGCTAGGAAGTTGGAAGCTGAATGTTGGAATAATGATCAGTTGCCCAGAGGATGAGTTCAAGGTTTACAAGTGATGAGATGGGCCATAACCCACAGGCCCCAGGACCTGCCAAGAAGCAAGCACACTCTTGCTGAAGGAAAACCCTGGAAGAGGATATGCCTTACAATTTTATAGGAGCAACGCAAAACGTGAGAGTTGTTAAGGAACGATAGATGTTTGTTTGGCTTGCAGAAACAATGGATTTATCCGAACCTGGTTCGTTGACAAGAGAAATTCTGCAATGCTTGTGAGGATGACCGAGTGTTAGAATGCGAGGTTCGCTAAACCATATACAAGACAATGATTTGGGTGCGGGATGGATTGATCACCATACCGACTTACTCTTATTATTCGCCTTGCTATGTGGGATGGTAAATCTGAGTGACTTACCCATAGTAGAGAGACGACGATCAAAACCTTGTTTGGACCTTAGAATGGTATAAGTATTTTCCCTTGTACACGGCAGCTGTTGCCAATCGTAGGATATACGGTGAAGTTCGACCCAGACCCGTTTTCCGCAGGAGGAACCATAAATTGTTGACCACCAGGAGATATCGATAGTTGTTTAGTATTGGCGCCAGACCCGTCAGCTAAGAAGACCAGTCTCGGAATAACCTTACCAAGATGAAAGGACAGAAGTATTGAGGAAAAGTTATGCCACTACCGGAAGAGCCCAGAGAAGGAATTTTTCCGAGATCTGAGAAGACCGACACTGTCAGGATTAAGGATGGAGTATATGAGTTTTGATGGAACAGTAACAATGTTTCTAAGGGTGGTAGCACCCCAGACCCCAGAGATGATCGATGGATTTTGAAGACCCCAAACCCTAACCTATTTCTTGCTAGCCTCTCTGAATCTCGAGGACGAGATTCATTTTTAGGGTGGTAGGTTTGTAACATTCCAAAATTGTAAATTTTGGAATGTTATAAACAAATAGATAGATTTGATTAATTGAGTGAAATTCGAAACTTTTTGAAAGATAAATGAGGGGGAATAAAAGGACTTTCCCAAACTTTCATTTTTCATTTGTGATCTCCGTGAATTCAAATTCTTTTCACCATAAAACCCTGGAGAGAAGATGACATGACTTCTTCCATTTATTTAAATGACAAGGGGTGTTGAAAATATTTGAATTTCATTTGGAAAATATTTCCAACCCAGGAACTTTATGCAACTCAATGATTTTCACGAGCGAAGATAAAATGACTTCTTCAAAACATATGAAATATGAGTTGGGAGTTTCAAACAATAAAATTCAAAGTTCTTTTGAATTTATTTTCAATTTGGAGTTATTTGGGTTTTATTCAAATTATTTTTCTCCAAAAATAAAATATACAGAAATTAGGGTAACATGATTCCCTACATCATAAAATTGGAGAGAAATACATTTGAATTAATTTTGGTATTTTTAAAATGATTTTTACTGGATTTTAGTAGGGAAGTAGCACTCTTTGAGTTATTTGAATTTTTCTAGATTTTATTTGAAGCTAGATAAATGTTTAGCTTGTAGGAAATCTTTTTCTGAAAATTTTGATATATAATATGCCTATATTATATTTCAGTTTTTATTAAAAAAAATTCTTTGACTGTCTGTTTAAAAAAAACTTCTCCCCGAACTGGGCCGGCCCAGCCGAAACCAGGCCAAGGCCCAGCTCCGCGCCACCTCGCCCGTCGTCCCCGACGGGGACTCCTCCCGAGTCCGCCGCCGCACCGCCATGCTCGCCGTGCCCGCCCCGGCCTCCTCTGCCCCCTCCCGCACGCCTTGCGCCTCCCCTCCCCTCCTTAAATAGCGGCCCCGGGCCCTGCCTCTCTCTCTGCCGCACCGCGCCGCCTCCTCTCGCATCTCGCCAGAGCCCGCAGCCATCAACCGCCGCCGCCGCCGCTGCTCTGCACCACCGCCGTCGCGCACTCCGCCCGCGCAACCTCCGCCACCTCGCCGCCTCGCCCCTCGTCGCGAAGCCGCGCCAGGCCGGAGCTCGCCATCGCCACTGCCCCGCCTCGCTGGAGAAAGCCACCGTCGCCATCGGTTCATTCACCCGAACCGGTATAAACCGAGAAAACCCGCCGGTTTTTCTTTTAGTTCGGTTTTCTGAAAACCCTAGATTTGTTTTTTTTAGGTTTAATTTTTAACGAACGTTTTCTGTTTTGTTAGTTTTAGTGAACGTTTTCGTTCTGTAGATCTGTGTAGCGAACGTTCGTCATTTAGTTTTTTTTCTTTTTCTGTTATTTCGGCCAGGGACCCATCCATGAATATTTTATTCACAGATTAGTCCCTAATCTTCAAACGACCACATCTTTTTACTCGTTTATCCAAAATAGATGAAACCAATGCCCACTTCTTCGTTACGATCTCCTCTATCCAGTAAAACAACTCAAACATGTTTTTGACAGTTTTAAAATTTGAATTCAAACATATTTGTATTTGAACTTCGTTTGATCATAACTTGAGTTTCGTAACTCTGATTTAGTTGATTCTTTTTGCATCTCGAAGCTCTTGACCTAAACTTTCTGATAAGGCCAAATTCACATAGTTTTGGTACTGTTAGAAATTGTTTTATGCTGCAAGAGTCATTTGCTTGGTTTTGATGTTTTCCGAGTTGTTCTCTTCGTTCTTTCTGATCTTTTGAGTGATTGCTTATGTGTGGTTACTATTGCTTGCTTACGATAGATTGACCGGAGTGTGTCGAGTAGAACTATCAAGGGTTTTGAGTGTGAATCATCTTCATCAACATTGCAGGCAAGTTCACACTTTGATCATATCCCTTTTCATACCCAGTTTTATGCATTAGAGCAATCCTCAAACATTGCATGATTAGGATCTAATTAAATTGTGGGTTTTGGGAAGTAGATGAGCTAGTACCTATTACCTGTTTTATTATTCAAACCTTTGGGAGTTACTTTTACGCTTGCTTATTATGCCATGCTATGCTAGTAGACGTGGATTGGGTGAGTGTATCCATGTTAGATGTGAGTTTGTTAATTTAATGGTTTATTTAAGGTGGCAACTTAAACACACATCTGGGTGGATTGAGGCACCTGGTTACTCCAGGACTTGCCTGTCTAGGCACCTGGGTTTCCAGGACTTGCCTGTTTTTCTTCGGACCGCCACCCAGGCTCAAAGGGATCATGAGATTATTCAAACTAGAAACTTCCGTGTGCAGCCACATTCTATTATGGGCTCTAGCATAGTTGACTAAGTCGTGCGAACTCTTACAGGGTAGACTAGCAGATGTAGGGGATGTAGGTTGGTACGGTCTACCCTTTACGTAAGGTGCAAGTGCTTCTGAAAGACTATGTCTCGGTCATCCGTTTCTCAAACACCATGTAGTGCGAGAAACCAAACGGAGGAGATCGAGTCATGTGGGGAAAAGTGCACAAACCTCTGCAGAGTGTACAAACTAATCATGGTTAGCCGTGTCCCCGGTTATGGACATCTTGAGTATCTAGTAGTTGGATTATCATGTGAATCTCATCATGTTACTTAAATTTAATATTGTTGGGTAGTTAATGAGTACTTTTAATTGGGATTGAGAATGCTGTCAACCATTCTCAATGTTTAACAACCACCATGATAGTTAAATAAATTTATTCCTTTGCAGTAGGGAAAAATTGGCTTTTCGCAAAAACATTATAACCATAGAACTTTTCCACCAGCCAAATATGCATGTAGTGATAGCCTTTTTCGTCATTGCTCTATGGTGTGAATTTGCCAGTACATTCAATGTACTGACCCTCTGTGGCTGCAACGTCTCATGTTGCAGGATCTTACGACGAGTAAGTGATACGTTAGGGTTACGATTTCCTATTCTCAACTTTGCCGTTGGTGTTGATGGGAATCCACAACCTTGTTGCTTCCGCTATTTGGATTGAGGTAATAGTTTTTACATTACTTTATACATGTGATGTACCTCTGTTATAAATCCTCGAGTACTGTGTGTGTCAGCATACCGATCCAGGGATGACACTTAAGCACAGAGACTTGATCCATTCGGGTCGGGTCGCTACAGCCGATTAGCTTCTTGGCGGCGACGTGGAGTTGGAGATCTATGTTGGAGAAGGATGCTTCTTCTACTTAACTGCTGGTGCAGTTGGCTGACTGACACATAGAACGAACAGGCATCTGGGCCACATGTCAGTTACGCAACTGCACCTGCAGTTAAGTCACTAAAGCTTCTGTTCAGCTCAGCCGGACACAGGTGGGTGGCTTCGGTTAATTAATTATACCTCCAGTGCACCCCTTTTTAGTTGAAGAATGTATGCAATGTAATGAAATCCGGCATGTTTATATGACATCTGATCGTGTAAGAATGAATTTATTTCGATTAGTTCGAATTTTTGTATCACTGGCATTGGATGAACATGCAAAACAATATGTACTAGCATTATTCCCAGGGTGATCACCTCCTCTGTGATGCACGGGTAATCAAGTTACAGTAACCCTCTGGTAATGATGCCACATCACCCCTATTACTGTTGCTAATCTCGTGTTAGTTTAGAACCGATCCAGATTCAAATCCAAAATCAAGCAAACAATAAAACTTTCCGAATAAACTAAAATGTTCGGAGTGAACCAAATAATGCATAGGTAATTATGGTGGAGAAACCACACGTTTATAAAATATTTAAATACTCTTAGATGAATAAAACGGTAGCGAAAACTATTATCTAAATACTTTTAAATATTAAATAATTGCGAAACTATTTTAGTTTGGGTAGCAAGTTATTGTGGCATTAGAATAAGTAGTAATTCTATTTTAGGAACTAGTTTTATACTATTTTATAAAACTATAATAAATAGAAAATAAAACATAACAGTATAAATCATGAGTAAAACCAACAGACCTAATCTATTCCACTTGGCCCATCTAACTAAATATAGCCCAACTCCCCCTCTCATCTTCCACCTTCTGTTCATAGGAGGCTGGGTGGCTTCCCCTCACACGTCCATGGCCATGGATGGCCATGTGCCGGCCATCCAGCGCCTCCCTGTCGCCTACAAGTACTCCCCCGACCACCCAGGTCAAACCCTAGCGTTCTTTCCCTCTCCCCCCGCGCCGCTTTCCTCTTCCGCATACATGGCCGAACCACCACCGCCAAGCTCTTCGTCGTTGCCGTGGCCACCGGCCTCCCCTCTCCGTACTAGCATGCGCAGAAGAACCGACACATCGCGGTGGTCCTCTCCACCCCTTGGGTTCGTCTCCTCGCTGCCCCAACTCGTCGCCATCATCCCGTCTTTGTCCTCGGTGCCCGGAGCTACTCGTCGCCGATTTGCTGCGACCAAGTCATCCCCAGCCTTGTCGTCCCCAACTCTGCGACCGTTGTGAGCCCCCTCACCTTTCCCACTTATACTCCCCTTCTCTTTCGTCCTCTAAGGCGTAGCTCCGCCATGACCGCAAGCACCCTGCCTCCGGCCATGTCGTCGTCATGGACAGCGCATGACCTGGGCCAAATCGAGCACACAAGTGTGCTCATGGTGGTCCGTAGACGCCACCTAGCTGCTTCACTTGCTTGAATTCGAGCCGCAGCACCACACTCGCGCACATCCGAGCTCCGCCCCCCACTCCGCTTATCGCTGTTGTTGCCACCAGCCACCTCCGGCCAACCTGCCGCTGCTAGCGCCGCCGAGGCCCTATGCATGTGCCGCCCGCACCTTCCCTCCCTCCCATGTGTGTGTGATAACCCACAAGTATAGGGGATCGCAATAGTTTCCGATAAGTAAGAGCGTCGAACCCAACGAGGAGCTAAAGGTAGAATAAATATTCCCTCAAGTTCTATCGACCATCGATACAACTCTACGCACGCTTGACGTTTGCTTTACCTAGAACAAGTATGAAACTAGAAGTACTTTGTAGGTGTTGTTGGATAAGCTTGCAAGAAAGTAAAGAACACGTAAACATAAACTAGGGGCTGTTTAGATAAAGATACAACTAAAGTAAATATAGCGAGTGTGGAAAAGTGGTGGTAGGAGTTGTTGAATTGTCCCTAAGAAATTGACTATGTTACTAGACCGGTAATCGCTATTGCAATTCTATTTGAGGGAGAGGCATAAGCTAACATACTTTCTCTACTTGGATCATATGCACTTATGATTGGAACTCTAGCAAGCATCCGCAACTACTAAAGATTCATTAAGGTAAAACCCAACCATAGCATTAAAGCATCAAGTCCCCTTTATCCCATACGCAACAATCCCTCTTACTCGGGTTTGTGTTTCAGTCACTCACCAACCCACTATAAGCGAATCATGAACGTATTGCAACACCCTACAGGGGAATCCCTCATGCTTGCGCGACACGGAGGGCACAATAGGACAGCACCAATCAAACATGCAACTCAAACCAATCATAGCAATTCATCAATCACCGATAGGACAACGGAAATCTACTCAGACATCATAGGATGTCAACACATCATTGGAAAATAATATGAAGCATAAAGCACCATGTTCAAGTATAGGGTACAGCGGGTTGCGGGAGAGTGGACCGCTGTAGATAGAAAGGGAAGGCCCCCGGCGGCGTTCCGTCGCCACCGGAAGCAAGGGGGAGAGGGCCCCCCTTCTTCTTCTTCTTCCTTGACCTCCTCCCTAGATGGGAGAAGGGTTTCCCCTCTGGTCCTTGGCTCCCATGGCTAGGGAGGGGCGAGAGCCCCTCGGAGATTAGATCTATCTCTCTGTTTCTGCGTTCTCTGATTCTACCCCTTCACCGTTTCCTTTATATCTGGAGATCCGTAACTCTGATTGGGGTGAATCTTTCGCCCAGATCTTTCTCATAAAATTATCTTTCTTGCGCCAGAAGAAGAGCATCAGCCGCTTTACGGGTGGACCACGAGGGCCAGGGGCGCGCCTGGGGGGGTAGGGCGTGCCCCCCTTCCTCGTGACCACCTCGGACACCGTTTCGCGTTGATTTTACTTCCCAAAAATCATAAATATTCCAAAAAAAATCTCTGTCCGTTTTTATCCCGTTTGGACTCCGTTTGATATTGGGTTTCTGCGAAACAAAAAACATGCAACAGACAGGAACTGGCACTGGGCACTGGATCAATATGTTAGTCCCAAAAATAATATAAAAATTTGCCAAAAAGTATATGAAAGTGAATAATATTGGCATGGAACAATCAAAAATTATAGATACGACGGAGACGTATCAGCATCCCCATGCTTAATTCCTGCTCGTCCTCGAGTAGGTAAATGATAAAAAGAATAATTTTTGATGTGGAATGCTACCTAGCATAATCTTGATCATATGTCAAATCATGGCATGAATATTAAGACACGAGTGATTCAAAGCAATAGTCTATCATTTGACATAAAAACAATAATACTTCGAGTGTACCAATAAAGCGGTCATGTCTTTTCAAAACAACAAGGCAAAAGCAAGCTTATCCCTACAAAATCATACAGTTTGGCCATGCTTCATTTTCGTCACACAAAATGCCCCCATCATGCACAACCCCGATGACAAGCCGAGCAATTGGTTCATACTTTTTAACGCGCTTCAGCTTTTTCAACCCTCACGCAATACATGAGTGCAAGCCATGGATATAGCACTATAGGTGGAATAGAATATAATGATGGAGGTTATGTGGAGAAGACAGAAAGGGAGAAAGTCTCACATCGACGCGGCTAATCAACGGGCTATGGAGATGCCCATCAATTGATGTCAATGCGAGGAGTAGGGATTGCCATGCAACGGATGCACTAAGAGCTATAAGTGTATGAAAGCTCAACAAAAGAAACTAAGTGGGTGTGCATCCAACTTGCTTGCTCATGAAGACCTAGGGCATTTGAGGAAGCCCATCGTTGGAATATACAAGCCAAGTTCTATAATGAAAATTCCCACTACTATATGGAAGTGACAACATAGGAGACAATCTATATGAAGAACATGGTGCTACTTTGAAGCACAAGATATGAGACTCACTACATGAAGAATGTGGTGCTACTTTGAAGCACAAGTGTGGAAAAAGAGATAGTAACATTGCCCCTTTTTTGTGTGTGGGCTTCTTTGGCCCCCCTTTTTATTTAGGCTTCTTTGGCCTTTCCTTTTTGGGGGGGGGGGCAATGTTCTATAATGATGATCATCACACTTTTATTTACTTACAAATCGATATTACAACTCGATACTGGAACAAAGATATGACTCTATATGAATGCTTCCGGCGGTGTACCGGGATGTGCAACGATCTAGCATAGCAATGACATCAAAAAACGGACAAGCCATGAAAACATCATGCTAGCTATCTTATGATCATGCAAAGCAATATGACAATGAATGCTCAAGTCATGAATATGATGATGATGGAAGTTGCATGGCAATATATCTCGGAATGGCTATGGAAATGCCATGATAGGTAGGTATGGTGGCTGTTTTGAGGAAGATATAAAGAGGTTTATGTGTGATAGAGTGTATCGTATCACGGGGTTTGGATACACCGGCGAAGTTTGCACAGACTCTCGAGGTGAGAAAGGGCAATGCACGGTACCAAAGAGGCTAGCAATGATGGAAGGGTGAGAGTGCGTATAATCCATGGACTCAACATCAGTCATAAAGAACTCATATACTTATTGCAAATGTTCATTAGCCCTCGAAGCAAAGTACTACTACGCATGCCCCTAGGGGGATAGATTGGTAGGAAAAGACCATCGCTCGTCCCCGACCGCCACTCATAAGGAAGACTATCAAAGAAACACCCCATGCTTCAAATTTTCACACAACGGTTACCATACGTGCATGCTACAGGACTTGCAAACCTCAACACAAGTGTCTCTACAATCCACAACCACCCACTAGCATAACTCTAATATCACCATCTTTATATCGCAAAACTATTGCAAGGAATCAAACATATCATATTTAGCGATCTACAAGTTTATGTAGGATTTTATGAGTAACCATGTGAATGACAAATTCCTGTCATCTCTCTAAATAGATATAAGTGAAGCAAGAGAGTTTAATTTTTTCTACAAAAGATATGCCCACGCTCTAACAAATATAAGTGAAGCAAAAGAGCATTCTACAAATGGCGGTTTTCTATGTGAAGAGAAACAGGCAATCCAACTTCAAATGATATAAGTGAAGCACATAAAGCATTCTATAAAGCCATACTCAAAAGATTTAAGTGAAGTGCAATGAGAATTCTATAAATCAACCAAGGATTATCTCATACCAGCATGGTGCATAAAAGAAAAAAAACCTAATTGCAAAAGACGCTCCAAGACTTGCACATAATGCATGAACGAAACGAATCCGAAACATTACCGATACTTGTTGATGAAACAGGGGATGCCTCCCCAGCATACCCAAGCTTAGACGCTTGAGTCTCCTTGAATATTTACATGGGGTGCCTCGGGCATCCCCAAGCTTGAGCTCTTGCCTCTCTTCCTTCTTCTCACATCGAAACATTCTCGATTAGACACTATATCCACACAAAACTTCAACAGAAAACTCGGTAAGATCCGTTAGTATAATAAAGCAAATCACCACTCTAAGTACTGTTGCAAACCAATTCATATTTTTTTTGCATTGTGTCTACTGTAATATAAATTTTTCATGGCTTAATCCACTAATATAAATTGATAGTTTCATCGAAACAAGCAAACTATGCATCAAAAACAGAATCTGTCTAAAACAGAACAGTCTGTAGCAATCTGAACATTCACCATACTTATGGTACCCCAAAACTTCTACCAAAATCAGGAAAAATAAACAAGTTGTACAGAAAGACACTGCAAAAGGAATCAAAACCATTTGATGTTCCAGTTCAAAATGTAAAATCGCGCACTACAGCCAAAGTTTCTGTCCTGCACCGTACAAACTAACAAGCATTGTAAACATCCTAGAGGCAAACCTTAGCACATTATTTTTATAATACAATGGAATTGTACAAGGGGATAATTATTTTTGTTGAAAAGTTTGTGTAATCAAGATTCACAAAGTTTCTGTGAGCATGAACAAAGTTCAAGGAGCTCTCCCACTTCAACAATGCTTGACTTTCTCACTTTCACTTTCCTTTTTGAAAAGTTTTTAGGTTCCCCTCTTTATTTTTGTGTTTTTAAACTATATGAAAGCACTCAACAGAAATAAATGACTCTCTAAAACTTCTGGGTTGTCTCCCTAGCAGCGCTTTCTTTAAAGCCATTAAGCTAGGCATTTAGTGCTCAAGTAATGGATCCACCCGGATCCCAAGGTATATCAAAGCCAATTTTAATTAACAATGATTTGTAATTTAGTAGTGAGCACAAATTAACATATATCGTGTAATGACGAAGTCTAACTCTCTTCCTATGCATCGGCATGTCATAAAAGAACAATTCATGCACACATAGTAAAGGCCAATGCATAGTATAAGCAGTTTCTTGCAATTCCATCGTGTGGGAAACCTAGAGAGGTGGAGATATAGTTCCTCTCTCATAATAATTGCAAGTAGGAGCAGCAAGCACATGCATATTACATTCATCAAAATCATCATGTGCAATGGTAAAAGGCAACCCATCAATATAATCCTTAATAAGCACAAACTTCTCCGATATAGTGTAGTCGGGAGAATTCAAAAAGATAATAGGACTATCATGCGTGGGTGCAATAGCAACAAGTTCATGTTTAACATAAGGGACTATAGCAAGTTCATCTCCATAAGCATAATTCATATTGGCATCTTGGCCACAAGCATAGCAAGCATTATCAAAAAGGCATATTTCAAACAAATTCAAGGGATCATAGCAATCATCATAGCAATCATCCTTTGGTAAGCACGAAGGGGAATTAAATAATGTATGAGTTGGAGGGTTACTCTCATTAGAAGGTGGGCACGGGTAGCTAATCCGCTCTTCCTCCTTTTGTTCTTCGCTCTCCTCATCATTTTTTTCATCCAATGAGCTCATAGTTTCATCAATTTCTTCTTCCGTAGCTTCCTGCAAAATATTATTCTCTTATTGGACAGCGGAGACTTCCTCAATAAATGCATTAATATAGTAATTGTATTCATAGTTTGCATAGCAATATCTAAGTATAGCAAGATTTTCAGGCCTATAAACATCATCATCTAAAGCTTCATCCTTTTCAAACAAAGCTTCAATTTCATAAGCAGCCTTAAAAGCAACAAATTCTTCTATTTGTTCCACATCATAGTAATCATATATACCATTAGCATAAGAAGCTAAGGTTTCATTATCATTAAATTCGCATGAAAAGGGAAGGTGTGGAGCCTCCATCCTAGAGCAACAAGTAATATCATATCTCAAGCATAGATCCCAGGCATACCAACGCAACATAATAAATTGATCCCATAATAGTTTCCCTTTTTGTGTCAAGCGATAATCCCTAAAGTATTCACGTTGATCCAACATTACTCCCATTACAAAGTTTAATGGGTTTTTCTCAGGATTATCAAAGTAGAACATAATATCTTTCACATAATGAGAATCGAGGGTTTTAGGAGTTACCCCATCTACATGAGTAGCAAGTACCTGTAATTTTTTTGGTATTTTGTGTTCCATATCCATAACTAATGATAGAGAACAACTTAGAACAGCAAATAAAATTTACTTAGTGATAAAGCAAACAAGCACACACGAGAATATTCACCCCACGCTATGACTCCCCGGCAACGGCGCCAGAAAAAGGTCTTGATAACTCACAGGTATAGGGGATTGCAACAGTTTTCGATAAGTAAGAGTGTCGAACCCAACAAGGAGCTAAAGGTAGAATAAATATTCCCTCAAGTTCTATCAACCACCGATACAACTCTATGCACACTTGACGTTTGCTTTACCTAGAACAAGTATGAAACTAGAAGTACTTTGTAGGTGTTGTTGGATAAGCTTGCAAGAAAGTAAAGAACATGTAAACATAAACTAGGGGCTGTTTAGATAAATATACAACTAAAGTAAATATAGCGAGTGTGGAAAAGTGGTGGTAGGAGTTGTTGAATTGTCCCTAAGCAATTGACTATGTTACTAGACCGGTAATCGCTATTGCAATTCTATTTGAGGGAGAGGCATAAGCTAACATACTTTCTCTACTTGGATCATATGCACTTATGATTGGAACTCTAGCAAGCATCCGCAACTACTAAAGATTCATTAAGGTAAAACACAACCATAGCATTAAAGCATCAAGTCCCCTTTATCCCATACGCAACAATCCCTCTTACTCGGGTTTGTGTTTCAGTCACTCACCAACCCACTATAAGCGAATCATGAACGTATTGCAACACCCTACAGCGGGAATCCCTCATGCTTGTGCGACACGGAGGGCACAATAGGACAACACCAATAAAACATGCAACTCAAACCAATTGTAGCAATTCATCAATCACCGATAGGACAACGAAAATCTACTCAGACATCATAGGATGGCAACACATCACTGGAAAATAATATGAAGCATAAAGCACCATGTTCAAGTAGAGGGTACAGCGGGTTGCGGGAGAGTGGACTGCTGTAGATAGAAGGGGAAAGGTGATGGAGATGTTGGTGAAGATGACGGAGGTGTTGGTGAAGATCGCGGTGATGATGATGGCCCCCAGCAGCGTTCCGGCGCCACCGGAAGCAAGGGGGAGAGGGCCCCCCTTCTTCCTCTTCTTCCTTGACCTCCTCCCAAGATGGGAGAAGGGTTTCCCCTCTGGTCCTTGGCTCCCATGGCTTGGGAGGGGCGAGAGCCCCTCCGAGATTAGATCTATCTCTCTGTTTCTGCATTCTCTGATTCTACCCCTTCACCATTTCCTTTATATCCGGAGATCCGTAACTCCGATTGGGGTGAATCATTCGCCCAGATCTTTGTCATAAAATTATATTTCTTGCGCCAGAAGAAGAGCATCAACTGCCTTACGGGTGGACCACGAGGGCCAGGGGCGCGCCTGGGGGGGTAGGGCGCGCCCCCTACCTCGTGAGCACCTCGGACACCGTTTCGCGTTGATTTTACTTCCCAAAAATAATAAATATTGCAAAAAAATCTCCGTCCGTTTTTATCCCGTTTGGACTTCGTTTGATATTGGGTTTCTGCGAAACAAAAAACATGCAACAGACAGGAACTGGCACTGGGCACTGGATCAATATGTTAGTCCCAAAAATAATATAAAAGGTTGCCAAAAAGTATATGAAAGTGAATAATATTGGCATGGAACAATCAAAAATTATAGATACGACGGAGATGTATCAGTGTGCTGCTGCTACTGCCTCACGTCCGGCCCAGTCCCCCTTCCACTACCGACGATGTCTGCCCGCGCGCCTCGCCGCACCTGCCGGAGACCTTCCTTGCCCGCACGCCTCCTCCCCCATGCTCACCCCCTGCGCATGTGGCCGCACCCCCAGTCGCCTCCCTGCTCGCGCGTGATGCCGCAGGGCGCCGGTGCCCATCCCGCGCGTGCCGACAACAGCGCCGGCCGCGCCCGTCGCCCCCGCGGCAAGCGCTGCCCGTCCG
>NC_057795.1:301910755-301945813 GCF_018294505.1 Triticum aestivum | reverse complement strand
GGCGGCGCCTTCCGCTGCCGCACCGGCCACCCCTCCGCCGCCTCCCTGGCTCCGGCCGTCGGCGCCTGCTGTGCCGTGCGTGTCGGCCGGGGGGAATCCCAGCCGAGGCCATGGCCTCGCCCTCGATGGGCGCTCGCGCCTGGTAACCGCTCGCCCGGGCACCCGTTTGGCCCTATGGGCCACTGCCCAGTGGGGCCCCCACGCCCTTGTTTTTTAAAAAAAAGGATAAAAAGAGGGAATAAGAAATAATAATTAATTAATTACTTATCTATATTAATTAACTTAATTAATCCTAATTATACTAACCTAATCACTAATTAAACTAATTGATCTGTTTTAGTTAATCACAGTCAATAACAGATGGGCCCCACTGCCCTGTTTGACCGGTCAACGGTCAACGTTGACTGCTGGCGTCATGATGACATCATGATGACGCAATAAACATTTTCGAATTAAATTAGTTCTGTTATTTCTAAATATGATTTAAAACTTTCAAGATTAATATAAAATAAACGGTAGCTCCGTTGAAAAAACTTTGTACATGAAAGTTTCTTAGATCGACGAGACGAATCCGAATACATAACCCGTTCGTCCACCACACATCCCTAGCATAGCGAACACGCAACTTTTCCGTTCTGGTTCATCTGTCCGAAAACGCGAAACTCCGGGGATACTTTCCCGGATGTTTCCCCCCTTCACCGGTATCACCTCCTACTGCGTTAGGGCACACCTGGCACCATTACTTGTTATCTCATGCATCGTTATGCATCTGTTTGCATTGTATTCATTGTTTCTTCCCCCTCTTGTCTCTGGTAAACTATGAGACCGACGCTGCTGCTGCCTAGTTCAACTACGGAGTTGACGACCACTCCTTGCCAGAGCAACCAGGCAAGCCCCCCTTTGATCACCAGATATCGCCTATTCTACCCTCTACTACTTGCATTAGAGTAGTGTAGCATGTTACTATTTCGGTTAATCCTATTCTGTTGCATAGCCTGTCATTGTTGCTACAACTATTGATACCTTACCCGCAATCCTAAATGCTTAGTATAGGATGCTAGTTTATCATCATTGGCCCTACATTCTTGTCAATCTGCCTTGCTATACTATCGGGTCGTGATCACTCGGGAGATGATCACGGGTATATACTATACATATACTATACAGATGATGACTAAAGTCGGGTCAGCTCGTTGAGTACCAGCAAGTGATTCCAATGTGGGGGCTGGAATGACAGGTGGCTCCATCTCGGTAGAGGTGGGCCTGGGTTCCCGACGGCCCCCGACTGTTACTATGTGGCGGAGCGACAGGGCATGTTGAGATCACCTAGGAGAGAGGTGGGCCTGGCCCTGGTCGGCGTCCGCGATTACTTCAAAATAACACGCTCAACGAGATCTTGGTATTTGATCTGAGTCTGCCCACTGGCCTATACGCACTAACCAACTACGCGGGAAAGATATGGGCACTCGACGTCATGGTATCAGCCGAAGCCTTTGTGACGTCAGCGACTGAGCGGCGCTCGCCGGATTGTATCGTAAGCCTGCTCTTGTATTAAGGGGGCTAGGTCTGCTTCCGGCCGCCCTCGCAACATGCAGGTGTGCAATGGGCGATGGGCCTAGACCCCTGCACGCATAGGATTTAGACCGACGTGCTGACCTCTTTGTTGTGCCTAGGTGGGGCTGCGACATGTTGATCTTCCGAGGCCAGGCATGACCCAGGAAAGTGTGTCCGGCCAAATGGGATCGAGCGTGTTGGGTTATGTGGTGCACCCCTGCAGGGAAGTTTATCTATTCGAATAGCCATGTCCCTCGGTAAAAGGACGACCCGGAGTTGTACCTTGACCTTATGACAACTAGAACCGGATATTTAATAAAACACACCCAGACAAGTTCCACAGACAACCCGGTGATCGCTTTTCCATAGGGCGACGAGGGGAGAATCACCGGGTAGGATTATGCTATGCGATGCTACTTGGAGGACTTCAATCTACTCTCTTCTATATGCTGCAAGACGAAGGCTGCCAGAAGCGTAGTCTTCGATAGGACTAGCTATCCCCCTCTTATTCTGGCATTCTGCAGTTCAGTCCACCGATATTGCCTCTTTACACATATACCCATGCATATGTAGTGTAGATCCTTGCTTGCGAGTACTTTGGATGAGTACTCACGGTTGCTTTTCTCCCTGTTTTCCCCCTTTTCCCTTCTACCTGGTTGTCGCAACCAGATGTCGGAGCATAGGAGCCAGACGCCACCATCGACGGCGACTCCTACCACACTGGAGGAGACTACTACTATGTGCAGGCCGCTGACGACGACCAGGAGTAGTTTAGGAGGATCCTAGGCATGAGGCGTGCGCCTCTTTCGATCTGTATCCCAGTTCTCTAGCCATCTTATGGCAACTTGTTTAACTTATGTCTGTACTCAGATATTGTTGCTTCCGCTGACTCGTTTATGTCGAGCACTTGTATTCGAGCCCTCGAGGCCACTGTCTTGTATTATGATGCTTGTATGACTTATTTTATTTGTAGAGTTGTGTTGTGATATCTTCCCGTGAGTCCCCGATCTTGATCATACACATTTGCGTGTATAATTAGTGTACGATTGAATCAGGGGCATCACAAGTTGGTATCAGAGCCAACTGCCTGTAGGAATCCCTTTTCCACACTCCTTGGCCGAAGTCGAGTCTAGTCGCTACAAAAACTTTTACTAACATGGCTGTGTGTCTTACGGGCCCACGACGCCATTTGGGTGGTATTAGGATCTTTTACTCTTCGTCTATACTCTGGGACTCTGATCTCTCTTCTATTCGGGTTAAATGGTTTTGCTAACTCTAACACTAGGTTCTCGTAACTATTTCTCCCGGAGAGCCCTCATTTCGGAAGATCACCTGCTTCGTCAGAAGATTCTGAGGATATCCCTCGATATTTTCCCGAGACCCTAGTGCTCACCGCCTTTCCAATTCACTGCCACCGATATATCCCTATGGATATCTGCATGCACTTTTCATTCTCTTGACCATTCCTTGTTGCTCTTGTTGTTACAACATGCCTCGAGAGACTCTCTGTTGTCCCGAGAATCCTTTGAGTTTACTGTCTTGCAGTTTTATTTCGCATGAAAACCTTACGTTTTTTTCCTTTCCTCACATTTATTGAGGATCCGTTCTTCTCAATTGTTCATGTGTCTCACATAATTCTTTCGAATACTTTTCGATCTTTCAAAAATCCTATGCAGCCTGTTACTCTTGAAACTCTTGCCTGCTTGCATTATGGATAATTCCATATGACTAGTAGTCCTCTATAACAGGTTATGCTTTTTAAAATTATCTTTCTGACTCAAATGATATTCTGGACATGAGTTGGTTCTCGGCAATTCAAACCTTTATTGATTGTCCAACTAAGTGTTTTCAACTTATCCATCCTTGATCAGAGCGTCTGCTTCTGATCCTTCGTTTTGGAAACCATAATTTCTTTCTATTTAAGCATCAGACTAATCAGGTGATTCTTGAATCTGATGCCTTTGCATGCTTTCTTCCTTTGAGTGGGTACTGATACTCACATCAGCTCCGTTGTGGATCACCCGATCCATTTTTGGATTGTTATCCGATAGTGTCCTTCATATTCAATCACCTTGCGAGTCCTTCCCCTGATACAAATTGCCTTTGGTAAATTTTATCCTGTGCTTGGCCAACCATGCTCTGCTTTCGAGCTTGTGTATTTACTTTGAAAACTTGTGGTATATGTTACTAAGATGCCCGATGGGTTAAACCTATGCCATCCCCTAATCTGTGAGAACCCGAAAGTTTTCACAAGCCATACTCTTCCGGTGTTCTACCAAATAAAATTCCAACACTACAGTTTTATCAAAGCGAGAGGTGAATGTAATGATATGCATTAAAGAAGTGGGAGTCGACCTTGAACTTTGTGTTAATGCCCATGAAAATTATGTAGACCGTCTCGAAAGCTTCTTGCAAATGATTATCCAGCTGTATGATTCTTTCGGTATTCTTGAAATTGATTCCTTACAGTTATCGTTCCGACCATGCTGTCCTGATCTGGTATATCTGATGGGAATTCAATCCAGTTCCTCGTCTATTTTTGGCAAGGTTGAAACATCTACTATCACAGATCAATGACCCGGTTCTACCTCTATCATGTTCTACCTTCGAGTATTAACCCCTGGTATCTCAAAGATGTCTCGCCATTGCACCACATCTTACTAACTTTGTTGAAGTAATGTCTTTCCTTGTCGTAATCACTCTCCGGGTTCTGGGTTGTCGTCAACCGAGAACACCGATTGGTGAATCAAATCACCCTTGTGATTTAGTACTCCTAGTACTTTGTGGTTGAGAAGCTTAGTACTCCATCACGTCGTTCCTAGACGGAACGACTATATCATTTTGTGCTAAATTTTAACTATGCTACCTGGTCCTTCCCGGAGCATAGTTTTCGACGATGAGGTAACCTTAAATCGATCCTCCTCGTCAAACCCTTTCACCTTAAACAACAAGCTTGATTTCGAGTTTGTGTCATAACTGTGGTTCCAATAACCTCTTGCTTCATCATTACTTTGACTTGACGTCATTGCTGGTCGATTACATCTTCATGAAATATCTCGACAAAATTTGTCGTTATCATCATCTACATTTTGACTTCCTTCAGAATATCAATCAAATTCATGATGAAAAGTACCATCCTTGCCCCTCGATGATTTGTGTTATCATCGACAACATTATTGCTTTCCCTCCAACACAAACTTGTTCGTGTTTTGTGTTATACCTGGAGATCCTTACTATCCAGCTTGTACTATGTTCAGCCTTGAAGTATTATTGTCTTTTATGTCAAGGATGTTGTGAGGATTGCTCCACCTCTTAATAATTTTTGATACAAGCGATACTTCACACCATCACCATTCTTTCTTGATGCCCATGTTGATTCTAACCGGGGCACCAACAAGTGAACGGTGTTGCTTGGATTCGATACTTCTAGCAACCCTATTGTTTTGAAGTTAATGACTGTTGGTTATTGAATCACCATTCTAACCTTGATCATGCTCCCTAAGCCCATATTTCGGGTGCACCTTTCAACCAGTGTTTAATGGTGTATGTTTTCCTCGAGCATACATCATCATATCATTTGATCTGACAAATGTTATCTCCTGGTTTACATAACTGCGGAAATCCATCTTTTTGGAAATCTCAATGAGTTGATGCTAAGTCCATCAGCCACCTTCTCATCCCCTCCTTGGTTTAATGATGAACTATTGCTTCAGGAACCCCCTCCCATAGTTCATTTCGCGAGAATCTTGCAATGTCATTTCGTCGATTTGTGTTGCACCTTTTCTTCTCGGACATCCTGAGTCTGAGGTATCATGACACCAATTGGATCTGAATCTCGGTCAGATATGATGGTTGGGACAACTTTCCAGGAGTTATGATGTTGGTCCTTTGATGACCCGGTAATATGATGTCATGCCTAGCAACCCTGGCTGGAGGACCTATCCTTATAATTTCTTTTGCAAGGATAACCATTCTTCCTGGAGGAAATTGTAAGACTTAATTTATAAGTTGCTCCTGATGGATCATTTGTGTATCCAAAGTCTGGCCCTTGATTGGAACACCATATCATTGCTACCTCAAAGCATGACTGTGATACCCCGCCCATCAACAAGAACATTGGAGGCGCGATACTAAATATTTCTTGGTCAGTTATCCAAACACCGTTGTATGGGTAACATCTTGATTAATCCTTGCCTCTTATCTGAATGGTTGGGTGCTTGCTCTCCTACCCTGTATGTCATGTTCTGCTTGTCCATGGAAAGGATATACTCCTAATAATTGTGTGTAATCACAATTTTCCTTTCCATTTTTCTGTTTAATCTGATAATCACGTTTTCCTTTCCATTCTTTTGTTTAACCTTTCCTGTAATCTGACTTAACTGAGCAGAGATAATTCCCTGCTTAGGTAAGCACCTTGTTGTACCACTCTGTCAGTAAGACCCTGTTACTATTGTTGATGACATTCTGGTAACCACCGATGGGTGAGAACTTTGCCAATTGGTTCGCCTCGTTCAACTAGCAGGAAAACTGCTCTCTTCGTTCCCCGTCCTTGGTACCGACTTTGATGCCGGCATAGTGACAAGCTATTCACTGACATGCCTCCATGTCGCGGCTATGCAAGATGTCACCACCCTTTCTACTTTCAACCCACATGGTGGGCCCATAACCCATAGGTCCACTAGATCGAAACCTAACTCCTCTTTACAACCCGGATTCTAATGTATCCTTTGCACCTGGCTTCGTATGTGATTCACGAGCTAAATTCTATACCATTATTCATCCTGGAATCAAACACCATGTTATTCTCGTTATTCAAACCCCCATTCCAGCTTCTGTCTAGTCATCGAATGATTGCCTACCCGTTTGAAACTTTGGTACCATCGTATATTGCACTCAACGAATTCACTGAAATACAACTCATGGGGTACCTTGTGTATTTCCCATTGAGTTCACCGTCAGATGCCCAACTTTATGGGAATGCATTCTTCTGGAGTTTCTCCCCTTGGTCGTGTTCATAGGACGATGGAGATCCTGAAGAAAGGAAGACGACTTGATCATGTTGACTTGAAGCAGAGAAATGAATACATCAACGGAAGGGATCAACCTCTTTGAAAGGGCAAACAAGACCGAGAAGACTCGTTAAGTTTTTCGTTACCATCACTTTTTCCCCCTTACTCCATCACTTAAATCTCTGGACGAGATTTCTTTTAGTGGAGGAGAATTGTGACGCCTAGGTAATCAAGCTACAGTAACCCTCTGTTAATGATGCCACATCACCCCGATTACTGTTGCTAATCTCGTGTTAGTTTAGAATCGATCCAGATTCAAATCCAAAATCAAGCAAACAATAAAAGTTTTCGAATATTGAAACTAAATGTTCGGAGTGAACCAAATAATGCATAGGTAATTATGGTGGAGAAACCACACCTTTATAAAATATTTAAATACTATTAGAAGAATAAAACGGTAGCGAAAGCTATTATCTAAATACTTTTAAATATTAAATAATTGTGAAACTATTTTAGTTTGGGTAGCAAGTTATTGTGGCATTAGAATAAGTAGTAATTCTATTTTAGGAACTAGTTTTATACTATTTTATAAAACTATAATAAATAGAAAATAAAACATAACAGTATAAATCATGAGTAAAACCAACAGACCTAATCTATTCCACTTGGCCCATCTAACTAAATATAGCCCAACTCCCCCTCTCATCTTCCACCTTCTGTTCATAGGAGGCTGGGTGGCTTCCCCTCACACGTCCATGGCCATGGATGGCCACGTGCCTGCCATCCAGCGCCTCCCCGTCGCCTACAAGTACTCCCCCGACCACCCAGGCCAAACCCTAGCGTTCTTTCCCTCTCCCCCCGTGCCGCTTTCCTCTTCCGCATACATGGCCGAACCACCACCGCCAAGCTCTTCGTCGTTGCCGTGGCCACCGGCCTCCCCTCTCCGTACTAGCATGCGCAGAAGAACCGACACATCGCGGTGGTCCTCTCCACCCCTTTGGTTCGTCTCCTCGCTGCCCCAACTCGTCGCCATCATCCCGTCTTCGTCCTCGGTGCCCGGAGCTACTCGTCGTCGATTTGCTGCGATCAAGTCATCCCCAGCCTTGTCGTCCCCTACTCTGCGACCGTTGTGAGCCCCCGCACCTTTCCCACTTATACTCCCCTTCTCTTTCGTCCTCTAAGGCATAGCTCCGCCATGACCGCAAGCACCCTGCCTCCGGCCATGTCGTCGTCATGGACAGCGCATGACCTGGGCAAAATCGAGCACACAAGTGTGCTCGTGGTGGTCCGTAGACGCCACCTAGCTGCTTCGCTTGCTCGAATTCGAGCCACAACACCACACTCGCGCACATCCGAGCTCCGGCCCCCGCTCCGCTTGTCGCTGTTGTTGCCACCAGCCACCTCCGGCCAACCCTCCGCTGCTAGCGCCGCCGAGGCCCTGTGCATGTGCCACCCGCGCCTTCCCTCCCTCCCGTGTGTGTGTGATAACCCACAAGTATAGGGGATTGCAACAGTTTTCGATAAGTAAGAGCGTCGAACCCAACGAGGAGCTAAAGGTAGAATAAATATTCCCTCAAGTTCTATCAACCACCGATACAACTCTACGCACGCTTGACGTTTGCTTTACCTAGAACAAGTATGAAACTAGAAGTACTTTGTAGGTGTTATTGGGTAAGCTTGCAAGAAAGTAAAGAACACGTAAACATAAACTAGGGGCTGTTTAGATAAAGATACAACTAAAGTAAATATAGCGAGTGTGGAAAAGTGGTGGTAGGAGTTGTTGAATTGTCCCTAAGCAATTGACTATGTTACTAGACAGGTAATCGCTATTGCAATTCTATTTGAGGGAGAGGCATGAGCTAACATACTTTCTCTACTTGGATCATATGCACTTATGATTGGAACTCTAGCAAGCATCCGCAACTACTAAAGATTCATTAAGGTAAAACCCAACCATAGCATTAAAGCATCAAGTCCCCTTTATCCCATACGCAACAATCCCTCTTACTCGGGTTTGTGTTTCAGTCACTCACCAACCCACTATAAGCGAATCATGAACGTATTGCAACACCCTACAACAGGAATCCCTCACGCTTGCGCGACACGGAGGGCACAATAGGACAGCACCAATAAAACATGCAACTCAAACCAATCGTAGCAATTCATCAATCACCGATAGGACAACGAAAATCTACTCAGACATCATAGGATGGCAACACATCATTGGAAAATAATATGAAGCATAAAGCACCATGTTCAATTAGAGGGTACAGCGGGTTGCGGGAGAGTGGACCGCTGTAGATAGAAGGGGAAAGGTGATGAAGATGTTGGTGAAGATGATGGAGGTGTTGGTAAAGATCGCAGTGATGATGATGGCGCCACCGGAAGCAAGGGGGAGAGGGCCACCCTTCTTCTTCTTCTTCCTTGACCTCCTCCCTAGATGGGAGAAGGGTTTCCCCTCTGGTCCTTGGCTCCCATGGCTTGGGAGGGGCGAGAGCCCCTCCGAGATTAGATCTATCTCTCTGTTTCTGCATTCTCTGATTCTACCCGTTCACCATTTCCTTTATATCCGGAGATCCGTAACTTCGATTGGGGTGAATCTTTCGCCCAGATCTTTGTCATAAAATTATATTTCTTGCGCCAGAAGAAGAGCATCAACTGCCTTACGGGTGGACCACGAGGGCCAGGGGCGCGCCTGGGGGGGTAGGGCGCGCCCCCTACCTCGTGACCACCTCGGACACTGTTTCGCATTGATTTTACTTCCCAAAAATAATAAATATTCCAAAAAAAATCTCCGTCCGTTTTTATCCCGTTTGGCTCCGTTTGATATTGGGTTTCTGCGAAACAAAAAACATGCAACAGATAGGAACTGGCACTGGGCACTGGATCAATATGTTAGTCCCAAAAATAATATAAAAAGTTACCAAAAAGTATATGAAAGTGAATAATATTGGCATGGAACAATAAAAAATTATAGATACGACGGAGACGTATCAGTGTGCTGCTGCTACTGCCTCACGCCCGGCCCAGTCCCCCTTCCACTACCGATGATGTCTGCCCGCGCGCCTCGCCGCACCTCGCGGAGACCTTCCTTGCCCGCACGCCTCCCCCCCATGCTCACCCCCTGCGCATGTGGCCGCGCCCCCAGTCGCCTCCCTGCTCGCGCGTGATGCCGCAGGGCGCCGGTGCTCATCCCGCGCATGCCGACAACAGCGCCGGCCGCGCCCATCACCCCCCGCGGCAAGCGCTGCCCGTCCGCGCGCCCCTCGCCGGCGGCGCCTTCTGCTGCCGCACCGGCCACCCCTCCGCCGCCTCCCTGGCTCCGGCCGTCGGCGCCTGTTGTGCCGTGCGTGTCGGCTGGGGGGAATCCCAGCCGAGGCCATGGCCTCGCCCTCGATGGGCGCTCGCGCCTGGTAACCGCTCGCCCGGGCACCCGTTTGGCCCTACGGGCCACTGCCCAGTGGGGCCCCCACGCCCTTGTTTTTTAAAAAGGGATAAAAAGAGGGAATAAAAAATAATAATTAATTAATTACTTATCTAAATTAATTAACTTAATTAATCCTAATTAGACTAACCTAATCACTAATTAAACTAATTGATCTGTTTTAGTTAATCACACTCAATGATAGACGGGCCCCACTGCCCTGTTTGACCAGTCAACGGTCAACGTTGACTGCTGGCGTCATGCTGACATCATGATGACGCAATAAACATTTTCGAATTAAATTAATTCTGTTATTTCAAAATATGATTTAAAACAATGAAGATTAATATAAAATAAACCGTAGGTCCGTTGAAAAAACTTTGTACATGAAAGTTGCTCACATCGACGAGACGAATCCGAATACGTAACCCGTTCGTCCACCACACATCCCTAGCATAGCGAACACGCAACTTTTTTGTTCTGGTTCATCTGTCCGAGAACGCGAAACTCCGGGGATACTTTCCCGGATGTTTCCCCCCTTCACCGATATCACCTCCTACTGCGTTAGGGCACACCTGGCACCGTTACTTGTTATGCCATGCATCATTATGCATCTGTTTGCATTGTATTCATTGTTTCTTCCCCCTCTTCTCTCTGGTAGACTACGAGACCGACGCTGCTGCTGCCCAGTTCCACTACGGAGTTGACGACCACTCCTTCTTGCCAGAGCAACCAGGCAAGCCCCCCTTTCATCACTAGATATCTCCTATTCTACCCTCTACTGCTTGCATTAGAGTAGTGTAGCATGTTACTATTTCGATTAATCCTATTCTGTTGCATAGCCTGTCATTGTTGCTACAACTGTTGATACCTTACCCGCAATCCTAAATGCTTAGTATAGGATGCTAGTTTATCATCATTGGCCCTACATTCTTGTCAATCTGCCTTGCTATACTATTGGGTCGTGATCACTCGGGAGGTGATCACGGGTATATACTATACAGATGATGACTAAAGTCGGGTCAGCTCGTTGAGTACCCGCAAGTGATTCCGATGTGGGGGCTGGAAGGATAGGTGGCTCCATCCCGGTAGAGGTGGGCCTGGGTTCCCGACGGCCCCCGACTATTACTATGTGGCGGAGCGACAGGGCAGGTTGAGACCACCTAGGAGAGAGGTGGGCCTGACCCTGGTCGCGTCCGCGGTTACTTCAAAATAACACGCTTAATGAGATCTTGGTATTTGATCTGAGTCTGGCCACTGGCCTATACGCACTAACCAACTACGCTGGAAAGATATGGGCACTCGACTTCATGGTATCAGCCGAAGCCTTCGTGACGTCAGCGACTGAGCGGCGCGCGCCGGATTGGACCATAAGCATGCTCTTGTATTAAGGGGGCTAGGTCTGCTTCTGGCCGCCCTCGCAACATGCAGGTGTGCAATGGGCGATGGGCCTAGACCCCTGTGCGCATAGAATTTAGACCGGCGTGCTAACCTTTCTATTGTGCCTAGGTGGGGCTGGGACGTGTTAATCTTCCGAGGCCGAGCATGACCTAGGAAAGTGTGTCCGGCCAAATGGGATCGAGCGTGTTGGGTTATGTGGTGCACCCCTGTAGGGAAGTTTATCTATTCGAATAGCCGTGTCCCTCGGTAAAAGGACGACCCGGAGTTGTACCTTGACCTTATGACAACTAGAACCGGATACTTAATAAAACACACCCAGACAAGTTCCACAGACAACCCTGTGATCGCTTTTCCACAGGACGATGAGGGGAGGATCGCCGGGTAGGATTATGCTATGCGATGCTACTTGGAGGACTTCAATCTATTCTCTTCTATATGCTGCAATACGAAGGCTGCCAGAAGCGTAGTCTTCGATAGGACTAGCTATGCCCCTCTTATTCTGGCATTCTGTAGTTCAGTCCATCGATATTGCCTCTTTACACATATACCCATGCATATGTAGTGTAGATCCTTGCTTGCGAGTACTTTGGATGAGTACTCACGGTTGCTTTTCTCTCTCTTTTCCCCCTTTCCCTTCTACCTGGTTGTCACAACCAGATGCCGGAGCCCAGGAGCCAGACACCATCGTCGACGACGACTCCTACCACACTGGAGGAGCCTACTACTACGTGCAGGCCGCTGATGACGACCAGGAGTAGTTTAGGAGGATCCCAGGAAGGAGGCTTGCGTCTCTTTTGATCTGTATCCCAGTTCGCTAGCCATCTTATGGCAACTTGTTTAACTTATGTCTGTACTCAGATACTGTTGCTTCCGCTCACTCGTTTATGTTGAGCACTTGTATTCGAGCCCTCGAGGCCCCCGGCTTGTATTATGATGCTTGTATGACTTATTTTATTTGTAGAGTTGTGTTGTGATATCTTCCCGTGAGTCCCTGATCTTGATCGTACACGTTTGCGTGTATGATTAGTGTACGATTGAATCGGGGGTGTCATAGTGTCTCTACTTTTACCAATCTTATAGAAGAAAGTATGCACTTTCACAATGTGCAAAGTAAAAAGGAACAGAAGGAGTACAAAGAGTTTGAGCAGCTTGTTAGCGTTCCCGTACATTGCAATCAAACACACAGGCCTGGAATTTCATATAGAACATTCAAAACAATCGATGATTTGCATCTCAGTGATTCACATGTCAGATCCAATATTTACTTCACAACTAAAGAATAAAGAAAAATCGGTTGACGCTGCTGACAGCAAAGGGCGTCCCATTCGGAAATATCAAACGCATGTCTTCTTGCTAACATAAATGAGCAAAATTTGACAAGGTTGTCCCATTCCAAAATATCAAATGCCTATGATTGTGGAATGGGCGGGGTTTGCCATCAGTTTGGACATTGACATGGCACCTCGTGCTAAATAAACCAGTTGTTTTTTTGTGTAGTACCACCAAAATCAACCAAATTCGCACGTAGCTTGTATGATTTCGCCCTTATATGTTGCAACACCTTGAACTTATCGGCACCTCCTTTCTTCTGGTGGAAATGAATGATTCGATGTATTCATGAACATTTTGTGCAGTTCCCATTGAAATCAAGCTAAGCACCACTGTTTGCACAAATACAAAAAAGTGATTAGTATAAAGCAAATTGTACTATGAATTGACAGTTTAAATAGGCACCTACATGGTCCATGCAGAGCACACTTTTAGAAAAATGGAATTCATCGGAAAGAATCCTAGAACAACATTGTACTTGCGCATCACAGCAAGAAAATGGAGATTTGTCAGTCCTTCTGAGCTGAAGTTAGTTTGGTCTTGTGGGGAGTAATGTAACCATCCTTCAACTGCTCCTTCTGATGAGAAGATAGACAGGGCTTCTTCATCCTTGCATAATTGGAACTAGTCACTTCACGTACTCCATATTCTTCTTCAAAGGAGGATGATCCTATTGTGCAAAGACAAGAGGACAACCAAATGCTAGCATCCCTGTTTGCTCGAAAAAAAGGAAAGGAAATATTTAAAACAACACAGATGAAGCACTTCTCAAGGACAATACCACTTTCCCATGACAGTATCTAAATAGTAGCACAACACCAATAGAGATGACAAAGCTCAATCATATGGATGGAATCCGTGGGTGAGTACCCACCTTTGTTAGGAGGCTTATTGTGTAGAGCATACAGATGAAGCACTTCTCCAGAACCATCTGTTGCTATCTATTGTGGTGGCCATGCTTACTATATACTCCTCGATTAGTTTAATGTTTCCAACATCTTCTTGTGCAGTTCCACTAAAATATATGGTATCTTCAAAGAAGATCCCTGTTTGCACAAGTAGAGATAATTATGTATTACATTAAGAGTGGCATCAAATCAGTGGCAAAACAATTGCTCGTTCCAGCCATAGCAATAAATTAAGATGCAAAACTATATCATTACTTGTGTCATCATAGTTCCAGTGCTTCATTACAGCATCGGGAGTTGATTTTCGTTTTTCTTCCACTTGTTCTTCCCCTTCACCACTTGGTTCAATAACATACAAACTTCGCCTTCAATGTAAGTTTTGGTATGTCAATTAGGGAGTACAAGTATAGCACTAAACAATGAAATTAATTTTCTGATGAAAGTGGCAAAATACAGGCCAACAGTTGTGAAATATCCTTATCTTACCTCAATGGGATATTACAGTGCACATACAAATTGGAAGTCTTGTCTCCATTTGTGTAGTTCACTAAAATCAAGCAACATTATTGTTTAAGTAGCACAACATATGAAAGCACACTGCAGAATCATGTGAAAGAAGGCTAGTACTGACCTCTCATGACACGGAATTCAAACAACTCACAAGAAGAAGATCTGAACCAAATTTGCCAACACGGATAGGAAGTAAGATCTCCTCTTGTGCAGTTCCACTAAGATCAAGCAATCAAGCAATGTTGTCGTATGACATTTTGATTTAACTTCACAAAACACTCTTAAAACAGAAGTGTTCTGTGCAGTGCAACAAAAGGTCACAATGGCAACGAGGTGAACTAGATAACCCTGTTTACACATAGGTGCAAGGGAAACAACTAGTGGTCAATAACGGTGGATGACATAGAAGCCAACAAAAAGAAGCATCTAACTTATCTAAATGGGAAAGAAAGCAAGACAGTAGCATTTCTAAAATGGTGGCATTGATTAACATTAACAGAGAGATTATATTAACAATAAAATTCATTAAAGATGTAATTTGCTTTTAACGGTGGCATTGCATCAATTTTCCAGCGGCATTATTAGAGGGTGTTTGTTTATAGGGACATTTTGGTGTAGGGACTAAAAAAACTCTGTGTCAGTCCCATCTAAACCAAACAAGAGGGACTTTTAGGGACTAAAAGTGGGCATTTGGGACTAAAGAAAGAAGACCCCGAGGGAGAGTCTTTTTGGGACTTTTTCCAGTAGTTGCCCCTGCCCCGCATGGCACCTTGTCTCTATCTGTTCATTACTAGGGGTAACATGGTCTTTTAGCATGTCATTTAATAACCTATAGTCCATGTTTAGTCCCTGGAACCAAGCAGGTAGGGACTAGGGATTTTTTAACCAAACAGGGCCTTAGATTAACAATAGCTAAAGAGTTGCACGGGATAGTGGACGGACCAGCACCATGTGGATCTACTGATGTACTGGGGTGATGCACAGTCTGTTGCAACAAAGAACAAACAAGCAAGGAGCATATTTGTGTTGGTCTCAGTTTTGTTATCTTTAGACACCTTTCCCTATGTGAGCGCAGCAAATCTAGTCCTGCTCAAACTCTATAGCCTTGTCCCCCAAAAGAAAAGATCAGTTCATTACAAATGTGCGTACTGCGTTTGTCATTCTTTTCCCTTTTCGACCAACATAGCTGCTGGATAGCCAGTCTATACTAGTACTTTCCCCCATTCCTTTCCTCTTTGAACCACGTCCTAGATTTATGCTATACAACTTTCCCCACTACTTTCCCCCATTCCTTTCCTCTTTGAACCACGTCTTAGATTCATGTGATACAACTTCCCCCCTTCCTTTACTTTTTGAACGACGTCCTAGATTCATGTTATACAACTTTCCCCACTACTTTCCCCCATTCCTTTCCTCTTTGAACCACGTCCTAGATTCATGCTATACAACTTTCCCCACTACTTTCCTGTTTGATCCAACACCTAGATTAGAGTGCAGAAGTGGAAAAGGCCCACATGCACCTAGTGCAATGCATGTGGAATAAGTAAATTATACAATAAGGTTCTTGGGGTGTGGTTCAATGGGCGACCGGAGGCCATTCGGCCCACACTATGTACGGCGGCAAAGAAGAAGGGGTCAGAGGACCTCCCGCGTTGCCGCTGGGTGAAAGTGAACAGCTGCTCCGGTAGTGGATTCCCTCCCTCGCCGATGGCGACAGCGCTAAGCCTCCTTCCCTTCCCGACTGACGGATCCTGCCGGCTCTTTGACCAGCAGTGAGGGGAGAGAGAGAGGCCAACGAAGTCTTGTTTAGATCTGGAGAGGGTGAGAGAGTGTGAAGGGAGCAACTACAAGCGCTAAGGCTCCAGTGTGTATATATATACTAGAGAGAGTGTGTGAAGAGTGCAAACCCTAGAAAACAAGTGTCGAGGCTGCAGCTTATACGTGATGAGGTGATTATACGGTCACTACAAGATCGTATAGCTCCATATCCATTCATTTTGACCAATCAAAGAATCCTCCCGACACCGCCCCAGATCACTTTCTCTCACTGTCATGCGGGGCCTACCTGTCATTGGGTGGAAGAAAGAAGTCGAACAAAAACAAAATTATGCTCAAGTGTAGTTATCAAACCCGAGACCTCAAGTTTGATGAGCGAACAAGCTAACTAGCTACACAACCCTCCTGTTATGTTCAACGAGAGGAAAATAACCTTTTATACATCCCTGCATTCGTGTGACAAGCATGTCGTGTTTTTTTGCGTGGGAGTCATTGGGATTTAAATCATAATCGTGTCATGTGGCTTTGGTCGTAAGACTATCCACAGTGGGAGTAACATAGGTGGTAACATCACACATCTTTAGGTAAAATAGATGATGTGGCGAGTAATTAATGAGGAAAGAGAGGCATGTGGTAACATATCTAGTTACTATAGCATCACACATACCAAGAAAAAATGAGTCTACAATCTAATAAATGAAGTGTTGCATGATACCACACAATGTTACTCCCCACTATAGAGGTAGTAACATGGACTAGTAACATATGCATGGTACTAGTCTAAGTTACTATCCATTGTGACTAGTCTAAGGTGTTTTGGGATTTAAAGCAGTGTTGGTAGTACAGAAATAATGCATCCTTAGTCACCTTACCTCTCTCCACGTAGTACGTTGGGTCCCACCAGTCAGAGGGTGAAACAAACAAATTAATAAGAAAAATTAAAAGCGCCAGCGGTGTATCTTACCTCACACATCTCGCCACTGCTCGTGAACACTGTCCAATTGATCCCTCTGTTCGCTCACGTACTATTTTAAGTGAATCCTTATTATAACATGCACACAATTTTGGGCACTTGTATTCGACCTAAGTAAATGTGCCACCGTATCTCGTACTACTCCCTCCGTCTAGGTGTAATAAGTCATGTTAGAAGGTGCAGCGGGACCAAGGTGCAAGCAGATTGGAGGAGAAGGAGAAACTTGACCGGTCCTTCCATCAATCAAAGCCCTAATTTCTGTCTCTAAACGCAACAATTATTCCAAACAACTAAGAGATGCCGTTTTAGCTACCATGCAGGGCCACGTATTAACCCGCATGCAAGCCGACTTTGCTTTCTTGGCTGATCAATGCGTAGTTGCGCTCCATGCATTGGTTTTCTGGGGGAGATAACAAGGCAGAGTAAGGAGCGTTTGGTTACATTACTTAGGCTGGTCATAGTGGTGAGTAACTTGGACTAGTAACATGCATATGTTACTAGTCTATGTTACTACTACGCGAAGTTTGCTGTCGGAAGCGAGCCGATCTGGCTCTCCTGAGCTAGCAAGGTTTTTCTAGCCCACCCAAGCTAGCTGGCCCACAAAAGCTAACATATTTTAACAGTTCCAAACGCCTAACCTTGCCCGGCTAGGCTATAAGCTGTTCTTGCTAAGGATCCAAACGCTCCCTAAGTAACAACGCTCGCTAGCAACGAGGCCAGGAGGGGATTGAGATGCGAAGTTAATGGACGACTGAGGGAGTCCTGGACTAGGGGGTGTCTGGACAGCCGGACTATCATCGTCAGCCGGACTCCAAGACTATGAAGATACAAGATTGAAGACTTCATCCCGTGTCCGGATGGGACTTTCCTTGGCGTGGAAGGCAAGCTTGGCGATACGGATATGTAGATCTCCTACCATTGTAACCGACTCTGTGTAACCCTAGCCCTCTCCGCTGTCTATATAAACCGGGGGTTTTAGTCCGTAGGACAACAACCATCACAACAATCATACCATAGGCTAGCTTCTAGGGTTTTAGCCTCCTTGATCTCGTGGTAGATCCACTCTTGTACTACCCATATCATCAATATCAATCAAGCAGGAGTAGGGTTTACCTCCATCGAGAGGGCCCGAACCTGGGTAAAAACATCATGTCCCTTGTCTCCTATTACCATCCGCCTAGACGCATAGTTCGGGACCCCCTACCCGAGATCCGCTGGTTTTGACACCGACATTGGTGCTTTCATTGAGAGTTCCTCTGTGTCGTCACCGATAAGAAGAATGCCTCTTCCCGTCTTTAAAGACGGTATCTTCGCCAAAGGAGCCTTGGCCGCTGGCCAAACTATCCGGCTGGGTGGTTTTCTCATGACCGCCTGTTCGGCCACTGCTTCGACGACGACCTCTCAGGTCGTCAAAAGCAATCTTCGCATCAACTCGGAATTCGCCGAGCAGTTGGATCCAATAGAGCTCTCATCCGTAAACGAGCTCTTGGATCGCATCGCGGCCCTGGGAGTCGCTACAGACTACAATCAGATTGGGCTTAAAACCGATCTGAGAGAGATCAACTCTCCCCAGGTTACCCACCATGTTGCGATGGTAGTGGAACAATGCAGCAACTCTTCTCCTATATTTAAAACTAGTCATGTCCGGGCTTTCAAACCCTCCATGCCGGATTCCTGCGGGGGGACGGACTTCGATCAAGCACTGAACCTAAAGTCATGCGTCGGACCGGACTCGTTGGACAATGTCCAACGATCCAAGCTTCCAAATTTGGAAACTTCTCGGCCCTTGAGCCTCGAGACGGGTAGGATTCCGGACTTAATTCCACCCGCCCACCCAGACATATGCGATCTATCTCAAATCCGGCAAGAGCCCGCTGAAACAGTACATCATTACTGGGCCAGATTCCTCCTGGTTATGGACAGGATAAAGGACTGCCGAGAGGAAAACGCAATTTCAATTTTCTGCAATAATTGGACAGACGAGGGAATCTTGAACGCCGTCAGTCTCCGTGAAATTACACGCTTCTCCGACCTGGCGTCCATAGAACGAAAGTACTGTGCGATGGAGAGTTTCCCTAAAAACCGAAACTAAGTTTTGGGACAATCCGGCCCCAAATACAACCCTAGTCCGTAACAAAAGGGTGCAGCACACTCAGGCACCAGGTACAAAAACCAAAAAACAAAAACCCCATAAAGGGCAAGGAACCGTACTGGAGGGATGGCTCAGCGGACCCTGTAAAATTCACAGTACAGAAGGCGCCACCCCAACACATAGCCTTCGAGCATGTTGGATATTGCGGCAGGTGGCCAAAAGTGGCGAGGAGCTTCTAGCCCCGGAAAACCACTCCAACAGTACCAGTACGGTGTCAACAGTCTTCGAGACTTTCGCATCAAATAATATGCGAAAACGAACAATCCGCAGCCTCGCCGAAGTCTGCCAAGTAGCAACAACAAATCCATGGAGCGACACGGCCATCACCTTCAACGCCAGCGACGAACCTAAATTCCAAACAGCCCGAGCACCAGCCGCATTGGTCCTCAGTCCAATAGTGGACGGCTTTCATCTTACCAAGGTACTCATGGATGGCGGCAGCGGACTAAACCTCATCTACGAGGAAACTCTTCAAAAAATGGAAATAGACCGTAGCCGCATTGAGCGAAGGATCACAACCTTTAGAAGAATAATCCCTAGCCGGGAAGCGCGCTGCACAGGAAAAATCACACTTGATGTGGTGTTCGGCTCGCCGGACAATTATAGGTCTAAAGAGGTCACGTTCCAAGTGGCCCCGTTCAGCAGCGGATATCACGCCATATTAGGACGGGAGGCATTCACAATTTTTCAAGCCATACCCCATTACGGGTACATGAAGCTTAAGATGCATGGCCCCGGTGGAACAATCACTCTCGCTAGTGATCCGGACATAGCACTCCGCGCTGAAAACAAGACAGCCGCATTAGCCCTGGAGGCAATATCCGAAGCCCTAGCGGCAGAAGAACTCACTGCGCTGCGCTCTACGGTGAATAGGGACGATGTGATACTCGATAAGAGATCCAAGTCCACCTCTTTCAAACCAGCGGACGAAATAGTCAAATTCCAGGTCCACCCAACGGACCCAACAAAGACGGCCTCACTGCGAGAATTCCTTCGGGAAAATTGGGACATCTTCGCCTGGCACCCCTCAGATATGCCAGGAATCCCACACAGATTGGCAGAACACAGCCTAAACATCCTAAAAGGATTCAAGCCAGTCAAGCAGACTCTTCGGCGATTTTCCGAACCCAAAAGACAGGCAATGGGAGAAGAGCTAGCCAAACTACTGGAAGCCGAATTCATCAGAGACATCAAACATCCTGACTGGCTAGCAAACCTGGTAATGGTACCAAAGAAGGACAAATCCTGGCGCCTATGTGTCTATTTTAAAGACCTCAACAAAGCCTGCCCAAAGGATCCCTTCCCCCTCCCCCGCATCGACCAAATAAACGATGCTACTGTAGGGCACGATTCATTGTGCTTCCTTGACGCATATTTCGGCTACCATCAAATCAAGATGGCAGAAGCGGACCAAGCCGCAACGGCATTCATCACTCCATATGGACCATTCTGCTTCAACACGATGCCCTTCGGGCTCAAAAACGCCGGCGCAACATATCAGCACATGATTCAGACATGTCTGGCTACCCAGATCGGCAAAACAGTAGAAGCATACGTAGACGACGTAGTCGTCAAAACCAAACACGTCGAAACTCTAGTAGACGATCTGAGGCTCACATTCAACAACCTCCAAGCATATGACATCAAGCTGAATCCGGAAAAATGCGTTTTCGGCGTACCAGCCAGAAAGCTCCTGGGCTTCATTGTATCCGGTAGAGGAATTGAAGCAAACCCAGCCAAGATTCGAGCTCTGTCACAGCTAGATATTCAAAAAGACCTCAAACAAATACAAAAACTAACTGGATGCATGGCGGCCCTAAGCCGCTTTATCTCTCGTTTGGGAGAAAAGGCATTGCCCCTCTATCGCCTCCTCAGGCGCACCGAACACTTCGAGTGGACGGATGCTGCCACTGCCGGACTCGAAGAATTCAAAGCCATATTGGCAACAAATCTGTTCCTGGTTGCGCCTAACCTGGGCGAACCAATGTTGTTATACATCGTGACAACACATCAAGTGGTAAGCGTGGTACTCGTCGTCGAACGAGAAACAGAAGGGCACAAATTCCCTCTTCAAAAACCAGTGTACTACGTATCCACTGTCTTAACTCCCTGCAAGTCCCAGTACCCGCACTATCAAAAGATAGTGTATGCGGTGTTCATGGCATCCCGGAAGCTCCGACACTACTTTCAAGAGTGTTCGATAACAGTGGCCTCTGAAATGCCCCTCAATGACATTATAAACAACCGCGACGCAATGGGCAGGATTGCAAAATGGGCCATTGAGCTCTTACCATTCGATATAACTTATAAACCTCGGCGAGCTATAAAGTCGCAAGTCTTAGCTGACTTCGTCGCCGAATGGACTGAGGCCGAACTCCCTAAAGAGTACGGCGCATACTCCAATTGGATTATGCATTTTGACGGCTCCAAAATGTTGGCCGGCTTGGGGGCTGGCGTCGTATTGACGTCCCCAACCGGGGACACAGTCCAATACGTACTTCAGATAATGTACACGGACTCCAACAATGCATTTGAATACGAGGCCCTCCTACATGGCCTCCGGATGACAATCTCCATGGGCATTCAACGCCTAGAGGTGCGCGGGGATTCAAACCTTGCAATATCGCAAGTAAATGGGGACTTTGATGCCAAGGATCCGAAAATGGCAGCCTATCGTAACGTTGTCCTAAAAATGTCAGCTTGGTTTGAAGGACTCGAATTCCACCACGTAGCCCGAGATAATAACCAAGCAGCCGACGTATTGGCACGCATCGGCGCGAAACGCGACGCTGTCCCTCCAAACATCTTCCTGGAACGGCTCTTTAAGCCATCCGTACTATGGGAAGAAGAGTCCGGAAATAACAACCCGGAGGCGGCCGCATCACCCAATACAGAATAATCTGACATAATCGGCGACTCAGCCGATGAAATAACACCTTCAGCCCACGAAATAATGGCAGTAATCGCCCCGTGGACAGAGTCATTCCTAGCCTACTTACTCAGGCAGGAACTTCCCGAAGACCAAAATGAGGCCCGCTACATAGTTCGGCGATCTAAAGCCTACAAGGTCCACGAGGGAGAACTTTATAAGAAAAGCACAACCGGAGTCCTTCAACGATGTATCTCCGTAGAGGAAGGGCGAAACCTCCTGGCTGAAATTCATGCCGGACTAGGCGGACATCACGCCGCAACTCGGGCCCTTGTAGGCAAAGCATTCCGTACAGGATTTTATTGGCCGACGGCCCGGGCAGATGCTCAGGACATAGTCCAAAGATGCGTCGGTTGTCAGCTCTTTGCTAATCAGAGCCATATGCCACCCACCGCCCTCAAAACTATATCCATTACCTGGCCGTTCGCGGTCTGGGGGCTTGACATGGTCGGACCCCTTAAAGGGGGAACCCACAAGCAAAGGTACCTATTGGTCATGGTGGACAAATTCACCAAATGGATAGAGGCCAAGCCAGTTAAAACGGCAGAGTCCGGACCAGTGATAGACTTCATATCTGGGGTAGTACACCGTTATGGTGTCCCCCATAGCATCATTACTGATAACGGCACGAACTTCACGGCTGACGAGGTTAAATTATGGTGCAAGAATATGGGCATTAAGCTCGATTACGCTTCAGTCTATCATCCTCAAACCAACGGTCAAGTGGAACGAGCAAATAGTCTAATAATGAGCGGCATCAAACACAGACTAGTGCGGTCCCTTACGAAATCTGACACGCACTGGGTAGAGGAGCTCGACTCCGTACTCTGGGGGCTGCGGACAACGCCCAACCGTACTACCGGATTCACACCATTTTTTATGGTATACGGCGCAGAGGCAGTTTTGCCCTGCGACATTATTCATGACTCACCCCGAGTGCGCATGTACGAAGAAAGAGAAGCCGAGCTGGATCGGCAGGACAGCTTGGACGCATTGGAGAAAGAACACGACGTCGCCAAGGCTCGTTCCGCATTCTATCAGCAGCAGGCTCGAAGATATCAAAGCAGAGAAGTACGGGCTAAGACTTACAATGTTGGCGAACTAGTTCTACGCCTGCCGGACAAGAAAAAGGACAAGCTCAACACCAAATGGGAAGGTCCCTTCATTATCGATCAAGTCCTAACTGGCGGAGCAAACCGTCTGCGAAATACGTCGGACAACCGACTCGAGCCGAACCCATGGAACGCAGCCCGCCTCCGAAGATTCTATGCCTAGCGCCGGACTAAGAGTTCGTCTCCTTCCCCCGTCCAAATTTTTTACACTTCAGCTATCTTTTGTTTCTCTTTTTTCCTCTCACCCCTTTTCATAAAAGCCCTTAAAGACCTACTTGCGCATTGTTCGCGCACACTTGATGTGCTATCCGCACTCATTATACCTTGGGGCTTCTTTACCAGAAGCTTAATTATAAGGGCTTCATGCCCAGCACATGTGTCAAACTTCCACATGTACCTTTTATTCACCATTATATGCATCGATATGACTTAAGTTTTGGCCAATCTGGGTTGCCTGGCTCCTGTGCTTACCCCTACGTTCCCGATTGTTCGTCTAGGAGGTAAAGGGAGCACCTCTCCGATTGTTACTACCGGGTCATCTGGATGTGTACATCAGACTGGGTGAAGCCGAAATCTAGCGTTCTTAAGGGAATATTCGGTCGGTGACTTGAAAGATGATTTTTTACCTATTTATTTATCTGCCCCCAGGTGTTTTCCTGCTCTTTTCGCAGTCCAGACATGCACTTTAGGGCATGCCTCCCAGGGAAAGGAACCCTTAACGGAACTATTCTCCCTGGAAGATGTTTCTTACTAACCATGTAATATAACATAACTAGTTGGGCACTTGTCTGATAAAGCACTAATGACCCCTACACCTGGTCTCCATGCATGCCCCGGTTTTTTCTTAACCGAGAAGGTATTCGTACACACTCCGGACTCTAGGGTCCCGAGGTTGAAGCGAAAAGGTCGACAAAGACAAACGATCTACAATCCGGCTAGAAGGCATTTTACATGTCATTTTAAAATACACTATCAAATCAACTGACTGTATTCCTCCTCAATCCCATCTAACAGGCTGTCTAATTTACAGTCCCGTTGGGAATATTTAGCGGACAACTCTACTTGGCCGTACACTAAACTCACAGGGATCTCCTTCCCATCGGGCCCCACAGGTCCAACCTCGGCCATGTGGTTGGGATCCGCCTTCTTGTACCATGTCTTCACCATGGCCCAGGCCTCCCGGGCACCTTGGCGGCAGGCAGAAATCTTCCATAAACGGAAGCGCTGTCGCGCTCCCTGAAGCTTCTCCGCAAGCTCTCCAAGGCCCTCGGGTAGGGAGAGGGACGGACACAAGGCCTGGACGACGCCGCTCATTGCCTGCCGCGTTCGAGCAGTTGCACCAGCTCGGGAAGTTGATCACCCGTTGATACGGGCATCTCCTCCGCAGGGCGACCTGTGAGCACACCTACAGACATATTTTTGTCAATTGACTTCCTCGCCGAACTCTTCTTTTCAAAGGAGTTCGCTCAAGCACTTACTATAGATGCCGCGACGAAGCCGTTGATTCTCCTTCACGGAGCCAGACAACTCGGCCCGAACACCTTTCAGCTCTTCTCCAAGCTAGGCGTGGGCATCCTTGAGCTTGTTCCTTTCCTGCTGCACCCTCGTCAGCACCCTCTCGCCGGCCTTCAGCTGGCGCAGTAGTTCTTGCTTGTCCGGATCCTGTCCGGCAACACCTGCAATGACATTGTCAGACTTACACGCACGCCGCACACCGATTATCTTTTTGAAATGATGTGTTACCAAGAGAGGTCTCTGTGTTTCCTCCTGCGGCAGCTAGTGCGGCCTCAAGTTGGGCCTTGCACTCTTGTAGCTCCTGGGACAATCGGGTATTCTTCTCCGTAAGATCCTGCATATCAAATGATCCTTAAATCAGTTATTCCAACTACTTTAAGTCTTGGGGGCTACTGGCATATATAACTATTAAAATCTCTTACCCGTATGTCCTTTACATACTGCTCTGTGGCTCTAGTCAAACCATCTTGAGCAGCACGGAGGTGCGTGTCCCCCGCGTTAAAGGCATTCAACGCCTCGGGGGACAAGCACGCGTCACAAAAAACTGTCCGGCGGCACCTATGGTTCATAGCGCTCTCCACCTCAGACCTGGTGGCGGACAGTCTGTCGGCATCCTCCGTTGAAGGAGCATCCGGCTCGCGCCTTGCGCTCGCCTCCCCCTCCAGACCAGGCGTTGGAGCCTGGCTGGTAGAAGCTGGGTTGGCAACTCCTACGCCCACAGTCCGGCGGGCACTCTTTCTCCTGCAAAAGTCATGAGCATTCAAACACTTTCTAGGAACTTTGTCCTAACTAACAACCGTGAGCTATACCGTTGCGGTGATGTCTCGATCCGCGCCACACTCCTCTTCCGCCTGCTGGGCCGGACTGACCCTTGTTGGCCAACCGTCGTGGCCTCGGCCTCCTGCCTTGAAGGCGCCCCCTGCGAGACACCATTGTATATGGTGGTCAGAAATGCGCAAGGGCAGAATAATGGTGTCAGGACTTCGGTCACAATCACCTGGGGAACCGGAGATAGGCCGGGGTAGTCAGCCGTAATGGCGACTAGAGCATTGTCCATGCTGAGTTGATGGAACACCCCGTCGATTAGCTCCACCTTTATGTTCGGATCCTCTTCGGAGGACGGATCAAGGGATCTTTCTGGATCCTCGGGCTGTGGAGCCAGGCTATGAATGCTCTCCACAGTCCGACGCAGATCCTGCGTCAAAAACCATAAAGTAAGGTACTTAACTTTGAAAGCGTGGGTCGGATAAATGAACATTCGCTTACCCAACTTCGAGGGTTGTTCATGGAGAACCCATTCAATGGGCTCGTCTGGAAGAAGTCCTCCTTCTCCCCCTTGTACAGGCCGGACAGAATCTTCACCAAGTCTTCGGCCGATCCCGGCCCTTGGCGGCCATGACGAGTGGCACCATTCTCCCCGTTGAAATCCCACATGGGGTGGCCCCTATATTGCAGCGGCTGCACCCCCGCATAATGCACGTGGCCATGACTCCAATCATGGTCAGTCCGGAATGGGCCAGTAACCTTATCCGGCCCATCAAATAATGGACGCTCTTGTCTTCCTCTAGCTGGGGGCTCCGCGGACGCCAACTTAGGCGTTTCTTCAGAGGAGCATTACTGAACTCTGGGAGGTCGATCCAAACAGGGTCCGGCAACGGAGCGTCTTCTACATAAAACCATTCTGAAGGCCAGTCTTCGGATGCCTTCTTAGGGGTTCCGGATGGATATCCGGTCCCGGCGATGCGCCATATTTCGGCACCGCCCACTTGATATATGGACCCCTCGTGAGAGCGGGGTACGAGGCAAAATAACCTCTTCCACAGCGCAAAATGGGGCTCGATGCCCAGAAGTAGCTCGCAAAGAGCTACGAAGCCCGCGATATGCAGAATCGAGGCAGGCGTGAGGTGATGGAGCTGGAGTCCGTAGAACTCCAGAAGCCCACGGAGGAACGGATGTATAGGAAATCCGAGCCCCCTTATCAGATAGGGGACGAAGCATACCCGCTCCCATTTGTTGGGACTTTGGGTAGCCTCTGCTTGCTTCCCACCTTTGTAGGTGGTCAGCCCGGCTCGAACCGGAACCATAAAGGTCGGAGGAAGATATCCCTCCGCTTGGAGCGTCACTAGCTTGTTGTGAGGGACAGAACATCTCCTCCAATCTCCTGGCAGAGGTCTGGGAGCGCGAGAGGAGGATCCGCGTCGACGGTCCATGATGGAATGGATCTTTGGTCAGAGGCGCTCCGATGAGTACTCGCGGAAGGAAGATGGTGTGATTTGGATCTGGATTCTTGCCTCTCTTATAGGCAGATTATTTGCGCAGCTAGGAGGTAAAACGTAAAAGATACCCTGGCTTTTTGCATTCGTGCGACGCGTGGAAGAAGGCCATTATTGGGCGTGGAAGCCAAGGAGCACAACGTTTACAAAAGAACCGGACACTATTCGGCAGGTACATGGAACTTAAAGGAGAACCCGCCTTGCAACGCCGAAGACTATATACACGCTGGACTTGTCGTCATTGAAGCCTGGTTCGGGGGCTACTGAGGGAGTCCTGGACTAGGGGGTGTCCGGACTCCAAGACTATGAAGATACAAGATTGAAGACTTCGTCCCGTGTCCGGATGGGACTTTCCTTGGCGCGGAAGGCAAGCTTGGCGATAGGGATATGTAGATCTCCTACCATTGTAACCGACTTTGTGTAACCCTAGCCCTCTCCGGTGTCTATATAAACCGGGGGGTTTTAGTCCGTAGGACAACAACCATCACAACAATCATACCATAGGCTAGCTTCTAGGGTTTTAGCCTCCTTGATCTCGTGGTAGATCCACTCTTGTACTACCCATATCATCAATATCAATCAAGCAGGAGTAAGGTTTTACCTCCATCGAGAGGGCCCGAACCTGGGTAAAAACATCGTGTCCCTTGTCTCCTGTTACCATCCGCCTAGATGCACAGTTCGGGACCCCCTACCCGAGATCCGCCGGTTTTGACACCGACAATGACAGCTAAACATTTTGGGAATATCTGATTTCTGTAAGATGACTTAACACCTAGACGGAGGGAGTACTACTCCTCAGTCCAGGTTTGATGGAATATTCGTCACCTCTTCTCTTCTTGTACGTACTCCATTTGTATCTCACTTCCTGTGGCTTCACACTCGCACAATTTTCCTATTCTATGAACATGTGTGTGCATGTGCGTGTGTGTGTGTGCATGTTTAACAGCATGTGTGTGTTAGAGAGAGTGACAGATCGACCTACTCCTACAGAGAGATGGCGTGTAGTGTACAATTTTAGCCGCGAGAGTTGGTGCATCCTCTCGTTTCCGGGTGTCCGGTCGGGACAGGCGGACAGCTGCCATGCCTGCTACTGACCAGCCCGGCCCACCCAAAGCCCCTCCATCGCCCGCGCGCGCTTCTCGCCTGAAACGATCAGCGCCGCTCTAAAGAATCAGTGCCGCATTCATGCCCGGGCAGAGCGGACGCGACCTCTCACTGGCGCCTGCGTTGAAGGGAGATGCGGATTCAAGAGTGATGGTTGCTTCATCCGTCCAACTTACTGTTGGGTCTATGTGATTTGACGGCTCATTGGTCATTATTACTAAGGTGGTAGGACTACTGGATGTCCCACGCTTTGAGCGAAAGGAGGTACTACTAGATTACAATTTTCTCCATTCTTACAGCGGAGGAGTGCACGAGCAGTGAAAACACGCAGGCTCAGTGATTACATGGCCCACCTCACACTATCACTATATTTTCTGGACACCGTGCGACACCTAACTCTTTACATAGTACTAGTATAGTATGTACTGTAATTTATTAGCAAGATAAATTTGTACAATGCTATGAAGCTTCCAGCTTTTGTTTCATGTATCTTGCGTCCAAGGTTGCCCGTTGCAACATTTCATCAAATACAAAGGAGACTAACATGCATGCTATTGCATCTCAATGATTGACAAATCATAGCCAACATGTACTCCCTCCGTTCCAAAATAAGTGTCTCAACTTTTTGCAAACTTTAGTACAAAGTTGTACTACTACTAAAGTTGACACTTATTTTGGAACAGAGACAGCTAAAGAAAAAAATGATCCATGCAGTCCCTAGCCCTTGAAACGTAAACCCTAACCATGCTTTAATTTGCTGGCAATGTTGGAGCTTCCCAAGAAATGAAGTTTGCAACCTTTGACCATCTGATCATTTTGTGCAGTTTCACCAAAATCGAGATGAGCATCCCTGTGGCAAAGAAATTGAAGAAGCATGGTCAGAATAAGATTACTGGGACTAGTTGATGAGACATAAAGTCATCACAAATATAGTACGTAGAAGCCAGTAGAGGTATGTGCGGGGCAAAGAAGTAGAGAAATATCCACATGGAGTGATGTGGGTAGCTGGAGTAGTGGTGCAAGCCAGCTGTAAAGGGAGTTGTACCTGAGGGATGCCGGGATGTAGCTCAACCTTGAGGAGGGCGGCGGGAGGCGACAACGGCCCACGTCGTGGCAGTGAGCAAGGGATGAAGGCAACCTCACCGGCTTTGTGAGAGAGAACGGCGGGGACCCCTGATCGGGACGTGCCGACAGTGGGTTTTCGCCGTCGGCAACGGCAACCGCTTCTACACTAAGCATCCACCCCTTCCCCCGGCGGACGTGATCTGCCGGGATGTTAGAGATGTGGCCACAGTCGTTTTGTGCAAGAGAGTGTGAAGAGAGAAACCCCAGCAAGCAACCGTGTAGGCTAGCCCGTCCTGACTATGTATGTAGTGCAGCAGTTTCCTTTTCTCTCCAGATGAACCTATTATATTGCGTACATGCCGCTGAAGAAAAAAAACTTTATTTATAAATGACGCGGCACCTACTACTCGTTCTCCTCTAAACCTTGTGCTTGGCATCTCCAAAATATTAACCTTGCGATTGGCTCTTCGCCTCTTCGGGAAGTCGAGCAATAATGGTACTGCAGTATATATCGTTCTGGCTATATGAGACCAAATGAATTGCTGCACTTCCACCACGTGGGAGAGGGTCGAGGTGCGAGGGAGAGCGTGTACTATTATGTACTTTCAATATGGACTACATACGGAGCAAAATGAGTGAATCTACACTCTAAAATACGTCTATATACATCAGTGTTTGGAGTATGTACTAGTAGTTCATATTGAAATCTACTAAAGGACATATATATTCCAAACAATATGATAATCTCTCTAACCAAGGTAGGGACGAGGAGTAAACGGAGGGAGTAGTAAAATTTTCTCCTCGTCCTGCGAGCCACCGCGCGTGGGCGAGGGAGCGGCCGTAAGGCATATAGTACTAGTAGTAAGCAAACTTCACCTCATCCTGCGAGCCACCGCACCTGTGGGCGGGGGAGACGGCATACTAAGCAAGCTTCTCCTCGTTCTGTGAGTTGACGGGACATATCGAAAGTACTGCAGTGTATAGAGCCTTGCCTCTAAGGTAGGCCCCACATTGTTTGCCTCTTTTTTAACATAACGCGTCAAGTCGCAATTTGTTTGTTCACCTGTGGTAGACGATCCTCCCTCCATCAAGTGGAAAACCAGTACACGTGTCAAATTACCACGTGGGCTGCCTTTTCATATAGAAATGAGCTCCACTGTGTACCCGCGCGGGTGTGGTTGGGAAAGAGGTGGGAGTACCTGCGCCGTGCGTGCACCTCTTCTCTTCGTGCATGTTCCCCACCTATGTGTGTGTGTGAGAGAGAGATACAAACCTAGAAAGATGGTGTGTGCGTTCGTGAGTGTTCTTTGTTTGGTTGGGGGGTTGATTTCGTGAATGTATTTGTGGGAATATGTGTTGTTGACATCTGAAACAAACTTCTGCATGCAATGTGTGTGAAATGGAGGCCTATCCATATCATATATAGAGGGCCGGGCGATCCACGAGAAGAGAGGGAGGGGTCATAGATATCGATAGAGTCGAAGAGAGGATCAAGTGGGTGGGTGCGAGATCGATGAAGAGAGCCATCGAAATTGTGTGTGTGTGTGCAAGTCAAAGATACAGGGCGACTGACCTACCGGAACGTCAGAGGGCAAAGGTCAAGTTTTGTGTGGAAGGGAGACATGACTAGAGCGCTACATGTATCAGTGTGTGTGTGTGGGAGGGGGGTGGGGGGAGGCAGAGGCCTAAATGTAGAGGTACAACGACTCGTATATGTGTTGAGAAGGAGAGACCCAACTATGTCTTGAGGGAGATCGGTCGACATCCATACATAACTGAAGGACGGGAAATAGGATGGGACACACACGCACACACACACACACACAAAGAGAGAGAGAGAGAGAGAGAGAGAGAGAGAGAGAGAGTTGGATGGGTGATGGAGTTTCTTCTTGAAGATGGTGGGAGAGGCCTACTAGAAAAACTAAGGGTGGACCTGCAATATTATCAGTAAGAGTGGGGATGTGTTTCTGTGTGTGATAGATCTGTCGGGATGCATCCATGGATGATGAAGGGGAACCATGTGTTTGGTAAGCAAACCTAACTAGATCGGTAGATCAATTCTTGTTTGTAGGAGGAAGGGGGAGACATAACTAATGAGGTAGATCGGTCGACGCATGGAAAAAACGAGTTATAAGGACCTAGCTAGCTATATGTATAGCGGGAGATCGGTCGGTGTACATCCATTTGTTAGAGGCAAATAAGGCCCCGACGGATATGCAGAGAGAATGGAGCTAGGAGGTGGTGCGAGAGGCCCAGCTACTAGCTAGATAGGGGGGAGGAGTGTGCGGTTGTGAGATCGATGAAAAGAGGGGCGAGAGTTTACACGTGTGTGGGATCATGTGAGAGACACGAGGCATGGACACATAAAGGAGGAGATTGAAGGTGCGTGTGTATGTTGTAGGCAGACATCGCTGGAGAGGTTTATCGATCGGTGTGTGTCAGAAAGGAGTTGTGGAGACTGTGGGAGAACGACCTAAAGAAAAAAAATGAATGTGCGCGATGGATAGAATGCTGAGGGAGGGGGAGGGTGAGGAGGGCGTGTGCATGCACAAGATAAAGTTAGTGGTAGCTACAAAGGTTAGAGGATTGTGTGGGTGTAAGAGACTAACAAAGATCATAATTTGATATGGAAGTGGATTCATATATTTGAATAGGAGATCATAGTGTTATAAACATATGCATGCATGAATATAGTGGTGATACGCGTGTTGTGGTTTTGCACATGTTATACCATAATGTGGTAATGCATGGCGTTTGCAACTCACAGCTAAATGTTGAACAATCTAAACCATATTATACATCGAACAATCTCAAATTTTATTTGAATTTGTGATAATGTGTGGTGTTTGCAGCTTACAACTAAATATCGAACAATCTAAACAATACTATATGTCGAACATTCTCACATTTTATTTGAATTTTTGTGGTAATGTGTGGCGTTTGCAACTCACATCTAAATACTTGTAGGCGTAGGGGGCGGGGCACCATACATTATGTGATAAACACATTATACATATGAGACATGGTTTAGATTATGAAGATCTAGTTAGAGCTTGAAATGTACTATGATTTGAAATCAATATAAAGTGGATTCAAAAAATTGAGTTCGAGTTCATACAGTAGACATAGTTCATATGTAACTCGAGACTAATCATGTGGTGTGTTGTGAAGATAGTACACAAACGATGGTTTAACTTGACAATAATGATGATTGTAGATCTTATTAAAATAGAGATATGAATTCAAATGGTTTGACTTCAAAACAATCATTATTGTAGATCTTATTCAAATAGAGAAACGAATTCAAATTTAGTTCATATTGAAGCGGTAGTATATACGTTTGGAATGCACTCAAACGTTCATTTGAGTAGTAGGTTGCATGCATTATACACGTAGCGAAATATTTTAATTGAACATAACATGAATTCAAAGTTTGGATGACATTTGTAGTGCGAATTGATTTGGTACAATACATGTTAGGCTTGTCCGGAAATTTCAACCCGCGCATTGTTAGCCCGAAATATTTAAGATATATCTTTGTCTTGTCGTGCTCCGACAACTCCCTCCATCTCAACCCACGCCTTGTCATTCCAAAATTACAATGCGCGCGAAAACTCCCACCTCCTATGAAATCCCGACACGCGAAATGCCCGTGATACCCCTGAGCCGAAAGAACCGCCTCAAATCGGTGGGGGTACTTTCATAACTTACCCCACATTTCGGACAAGCGCATCCCGAAGCCATGGTTCCCCACTCCCATCCCATCCGCCCACCCATTCGTACACCGAGGCCGCGAAAACCCATTAAGCCCCACACCCTCCTCCGCCCGCCACCTGTGACAGTCTGATTTTTGGCCCTTTCTTTTTCTATTGTTTTTCCGAGGTTTTTGCCTGAGTTTTCTTTTTCCGTGGCTTTGTGGTCTGGAAACTGAAGAAGATGCCCTCTTCTTTGTTTCTAGAGTGGCTTTTCATTCCCAAATCTTTCCCTAGACCATGTCGTTCCCATCCTAGCCCAAATCCCAATATTCTTTTTATTGGGAATATTCCTTTTCTATTAAAGGAATAACTCAATTGCCCTAGGTTGTGAAGCAACCTATATTTCCCTCACACCTAAAATTCCCAAATAATTCTCATAATTTTTTTGGGTCATATCTTGATCAAATATGGCAAAACTTTTCATTTCCATGTTCAGAAATAATTCCCCAATATTCCTTTTCCTATTCTGTCCTAAATGGCACTTTGTGAAGGAAGTGTCATTTATATTTCTCCTATTGACTCCCAACCTTTTTGGGCATATTTATATGTCCAAATAATTGCCTCATGCACAAGTTCAAATTTATTTACCTAGCCAATCTTCCTCAGTGAATTTTCAAAGTTTCTATCTGGCAAAAGACTTTGTGAAGGAGGTACCAGCTAGGAGTATCCAAATGATATGAACTTTTTCACACTCCTTAATGTGCTCATATTAACCCCTTTCACCCATTTTAAGCCCCATATAATCATCTATGTGAGCACAGGAGCAAATCTTGGTTTCTGGCATTATTTTCAGGTTGTGAAGCAAATATATTTTATATTGCTTCAAAAATCCTGATAAGTTACCAGATCATTCTTATACCCATAAAACATCTCTCCACCCAATTTGGCATCATTTCATTGATCCATTTGATCACCATAATTATCCCAAGTTTCTGGTCAGAAGAGATGTTTGTGAAGCAAGTGCTATTTTGGTTCATCCATTTGGCATGAGCTTTGTACAGCATCATCATATGAACAAATGACTAAGCCTTGCCCAATTTGAGATCAATTGGACACTCCATGTGAGTGCACCATCATGATCTTCATTTCTGGACCAAGTATGCAGTTGTGAAGCAACTGCAGTAAATCTTGATCCTTTTACCCTCAAAACCTCCAGAATGATTGTCCTTCGATAGTGAAACCTCCCAGACAAGCTAGTTACTGATTTACCTAGCTGGTTTAACCACAGCAAGTTACAAACACCTTCTTACTGATTTACTTTTGGAGCTAAGTGCAAATCTCTTCTTTGCCCCTGGACCGATTTATTTCTTTAGTTGGACTAAGGGCAGCAAGGTCATTCCAATGGACATGGTTGGCCCGACCAAAACATGGAGTTTTCTCCAGTGCGCGTCGTGATCACGCTGATGTCATGCAAATGGCGTGCTCTAGATTCTTCCCGGCCCCGTGCCCATCGTCTCCCTCGTCGTCTCGACCTCCATCCATGTCTACTAGCAGCCCCGTGAGCCTCTGCATCACCCTGCATTGCTGCTTCGTCGTGGTTCGCCATGAATGCGCCGCTAGCGCCATGCCCAGCCTCTGCCCTCCATTAATGCTTGGTCGGGAGCTCGCCCGGGAGCTCCAGAAGCCTCCCCTCGGCTATATAAGAGACCCCCGACCTCTCCCGCATCTCCCAAGCCCCTCCCCAAGCCTTCCCGACCATCGAAGCATCGGCATCTCGCCGGAGTTCACCTCTGTTCGTCGTGGCCGCCCCGTTTTCTTCTTGGTTCCGGCGAGCCTAGCCTCCCTCTCCTGCTCTGGTGATGTCCACCGTCCTCCCCATGTCTCCACGAGCCGCCCAACCCCTTTTACCCTCGCCGGAACCCCTCGCCGAGTACCTCCTCCACCTGTACCACATCTGCCTCCCCATGGAGCCACCCATCCCCTCCGTTCCATGCCTCCCTGATGCCCCCTTTGCCTCTGGATGGATGCGTCGTGCCGCCCTGCAGCTGCCGGTGGCTTCGCCTCGGCCCATGGTGGCCGGAGCCGGCCGGACCACCACCGCCCCGCCGCCTATGTTCCTCCCTGTCGCCGCGCACCGCCGCGGCCATGGCCTCTCCTCGACGCGTGTGAGCCCCTGTTCGGGTGCGGCGTCGTCTCCCGCATCCGCAGGTGGCCTCACCTCGGCCGGAGGTGGTCGGAGTTGGCCAGGCCGGCGCCGGCCTCTTCCCTGCCCTCGCTCCTCTGTCTCTGATCGGGGAGGCAACCAGGAGGAAGAAGACAGGCGCGAGGA
>NC_057795.1:301890974-301910481 GCF_018294505.1 Triticum aestivum | reverse complement strand
AGAAAAACATCCATAACTTTTTATCCGTAGCTCCAAATGAGGTGAAACCAACACTCACTTCTTCGTTTCGTTGAGCCCGTTCTGTTGGTCATGTTTTTGACACTGTGAAAATGACCTTTGTGCCCTTGCCCTTAATCAGCCCCCCTCCGAGGGAGAACGAGTTCCGGCGGATCTTTCCGCGGCTTCACCGCACTTCTCCCTGGTGCCTTCTTCATCCCCAAGTAAGCCACAATACCCACTTGCAATAGCCATGGTTTTTAACTTGAATATTTAATAAATGTTTGCTTGTTAAAAAGATGGTTATCGTTGTTCCGGTGATGTTCAGATTTGCATGTTCACTTTTGTGCTATGTTGTCTTATACTTTGTGATCATGTTATACCTACTAGTATTTCCTTTCATATGTTTATGCTTGCTGGTAGTACATGTTGATGTTGGTGATGGTCATGCTAGTCAGTATGCCATGCTCAGTGGATATGAGTTATTGTTGATATGGTGGATAGTTAAGTGACACCCTCATGATTATGTTGATATCATGTTCATATATTTTATCATGGCTCAGCATATTTGCATTCAAGTTAACCGGATTAAATTGAACTTGAACAATTGTTGGCTGAGTCATGGTGCCACTGAATCGATGCTGACCAGTGCAACCACGCTTACAGGTATGGGACGGTCCTAACTGGGTCTATTGTCGTGCCCCTCGCCGGTGCCTCCAACGAGGGAAGGTTATGGGCGTGCTGTACCCTGGCCCGGTAAGCAGGCATAACCTTGTGTGCCCGTTGTTGAGTTATTTGAGTTTTTGGATCCGTGTCCCCGTGTGGGACGGGCCACGACGGTGGTCGTTGTGTCTGGAGGTAGACACGGGGCCACCCATGACTTAGCCCAGTGGGGAGTGATTCGGAGTGGCCGGGAGAGTGTCATACCAGTAGGACGGTTTTGTTGGAACACCATTGTGAAAGCACAAGTGCTCCCTAGGTGGTTTTGGTAATTAATGTCAACATATCTCTTGTTGGACTAACACTTTTATCTAGTATGTTTCAGATAAGTTCAACATTGGAGTGGCATGGACTAAAGGATGTGGGAACTCCTTCAAGATGCTAAGGACAAAGGATTGGCTCAAGCTTCAAGCTCAAGACTCTTCATTTTACATTTTAGTGATCCAAGATCACATTGAGTCTATAGGAAAAGCCAATATTATCAAGGAGGGATGAGGTGTTGCTTAATGAGTTTCTTGCTCCACAGTGCTTAGTGATATGCTCCAAAACCCTCGACTACTTTCCCACTTCCACACATATGTCCTAAACCTACAGTCAAACTCGGCCCCACTGATTCTTTCTATCCGGCGCCACCGAGTTTGGATGTCATAGCCACTGCCACAAACCCTAGGCAAATCGGTCTCACCGATAGGGATCTCGGTCTCACCGAGATGGGATTGTAATCTCTCTGTGTATGTCCATTATCAAAATCGGTCTCACCGAGTTTGAGCAACCGGTACTACCGAGATTACAATGCAAACTTCCTGGCTGACTCATTACCAAAATCGGTCCCACCGAGGTTGTGTAATCGGTCCAACCGAGTTTGCCTGACCAACTCTCTGGTTAGCTAATTACCAAAATCGGTCCAACCGAGTTTGTGTAATCGGTCTCACCGAGATTACGTTATGCCCTAACCCTAACCATATTGGTCCTACCGAGTTGCATTTCGGTCCCACCGAAAATCCTAATGGTCACTAGGTTTACTAAATCGATCTGACCGAGTCTGTTGAATCGGTCCCACCGAGTTTGGTAAATTGTGTGTAACGGTTAGATTTTGTCTGGAGGCTATATATACCCCTCCACCTCCTCTTCATTCGAAAAGAGAGCCATCAGAACAAACCTACACTTCCAACTTACCATTTCTAAGAGAGAACCACCTACTCATGTGTTGAGGCCAAGATATTCCATTCCTACCATATGAATCTTAATCTCTAGCCTTCCCCAAGTTGCTCTCCACTCAAATCTTCTTTCTACCAGATCCAAATCCTATGAGAGAGAGTTGAGTGTTGGGGAGACTATCATTTGAAGCATAGGAGCAAGGAGTTCATCATCAACACACCATTTGTTACTTCTTGGAGAGTGGTGTCTCCTAGATTGACTAGGTGTCACTTGGGAGCCTCCGACAAGATTGTGGAGTTGAACCAAGGAGTTTGTGAGGGCAAGGAGATCGCCTACTTCATGAAGATCTACCGCTAGTGAGGCAAGTCCTTCGTGGGCGACGGCCATAGTGGGATAGACAAGGTTGCTTCTTCGTGGACCCTTCGTGGGTGGAGCCCTCCGTGGACTCGCGCAACCGTTACCCTTTGTGGGTTGAAGTCTCCATCAACGTGGATGTACGATAGAACCACCTATCGGAACCACGCCAAAAACATCCGTGTCTCCAATTGCGTTTGAATCCTCCAAAACCCTTCCCTTTACATTCTTGCAAGTTGCACGATTTACTTTCCGCTGCTCATATACTCTTTGCATGCTTGCTTGCTATGTGTTGTGAATGTTAAACTTGTGCCTAAACTCCACTTAAACTTTAATGACTTAAAAACTACAACTGGTACTTAGTGTCTAATCACCCCCCTCTAGACACCTCTTCTCAAGGTCCTACATGTGGTATCAGAGCATTGGTCTCCATTGCTTTGGTTTAATCACCATTGGAGGAAGATGGATGAGTCTACTTTGGGGAATCTTAGACATAGATTGCCTATTCTTGATGGAGAGTATTTTCATGAGTGGAAAAATGAGATGCTTGTAATTTTCAATCAATATCATTTGAACAAGTACATTGCTAGCCCTTGTGCACCTCATGTTGACCCTATGCATCCTACCCTTGATGAGTCAATTGATATGCTTAGGAATCTTAGAACTGCCGAACTTATCATTAGAGGATTGCCTAGAAACTTGATTGGATGTTTGCCTACTCTTAAGTGTGCCTACACTATATGGAAATTTCTTGAGGAATGCTTTCCAAATTATTCCTTGAAAAATCTTGATGAAATTCTCCATAAGTCTATTGCCTTGAGTAAGATGAATACTAGTGATCCTATGTTTGGTGATCGTCTATTTGAGCTTACAAACCTTATGCGTGCCAAAGGAGATGTTGGAATTATTAGTGATATTATTTCCGAAGCTATAAAAATTCATAAGCAGGATCATTGTCAAACTCACTCTAACGAATCACCCTCTCTAGGATTTGATCCACCACATGATGATGTTGAACATGGATACTATGATGAGGATGATGATAGTGACTTCGATCTTGATGATGCAGTGAGACATTTTGGTCTTATGGCAAATCTTCGGGGATATATGTCAGGAGGAAAGGAATGGGTTCTTGATAGTGGATGTACCGATCACATGACCGAAGATAAAGACATGTTTCGTGAGCTTGCTGAAAATGATAGTCCTCGAAAGTATATCACTTTCGGTGACAACCCAAAGGGTAAGGTGGTTGGCCTTGGTAAGGTGGCCATATCACATGATAGCTCCATACAAAATGTCATGCTCGTTGAATCTCTTGGATACAACTTACTTTCAGTATCTAGACTTGCTGATTTCGGTTTCAATGTCCTATTTACTGAAGTAGATTGTCAAGTGTTTCGTCAAGACAATCATAAAATGGTCTTTACCGGTGTGCATAGAGGTGATCTATACGTTGTTGATTTCACTAAAAAGGCTCAACCTAAAACTTTCTTCATTGCTAAATCCTCAAAAGGTTGGTTATGGAATAGACGACTAGGTCACGTTGGCATGAGAAACCTTGACAAGCTTATTAAAGGAAATCATATCCTTGGAGTTAACGATGCCATATTTGATAAGGATAGACTTTGCAGCGCTTGTCAGGCAGGTAAATACGTTGGAGGAAGGCATCCCTTGAAGAACATCATGACCACGAGGAGGCCACTCGAGCTACTTCACATGGATCTTTTTGGTCCCAATTCCTACAAGAGTCTCAATGGAAATTCTTTTGGTCTAGTTATAGTTGATGATTTTTCCAGATTTACGTGGGTGTTCTTTCTCGATGATAAATCACAGGTTCAAAAGATCTTCAAAAACTTCGCTAGGAAAGCCCAAAATCAATTTTAAGTGAAGATCAAGAAGGTTCGCAGCGACAATGGAACGGAGTTCAAGAACGCAAATGTGGACACCTTTCTTGACGAAGAACGGATTTCACACGAGTTCTCGGCTACGTACACACCTCAACAAAATGGAGTTGTTGAGAGGAAGAACCGGACGCTCATCGAAATGGCGAGAACGATGCTTGATGAGTACAAGACACCGAAGCACTTTTGGGCAGAAGCGGTTGAGACAGCTTGTCATGCAACAAATCGCTTGTATCTTCACAAGCTACTCGGCAAGACGACATACGATCTCCTCACCGGTAACAAACCCCGAGTTGGATACTTTCGAGTATTTGGCTCAAAGTGCTACATTCTTGATAAGCATCGTCGTACTAAATTTGCTCCTAAGTCTCATGAAGGTTTCCGACTAGGTTATGGCTCAAACTCTCACACTTACCGGGTCTACAACAATTTCACCTGAAAGGTTGAAGAGACAATAGATGTGAAGTTTGATGAATCTAATGGCTCGCAAGTAGGGAAATTGCCAATTGACGTAGGAGACAAAGATCCTTCGGAAGCAATCCAAGACTTGTCTATTGGCAAGGTCCGTCCAACGGAGGTGAAGGAGAGTACCTCGTCCGTCCAAGTGGAAGCTTCTACTTCACGACAAGGTGAACCAAGAGTTGATACGGAAGCATCCACAAGTGGGACACACCAAGATGAAGAAAACGAGGAAGTGCATCAAGATGAACATCAACAACCTCCTTCTACACCACGACAAGAGAACGACAACGCCAACAATGAAGAGGGCCAAGAAGAAGAACAAGATGAAGAAGGAGTTCAACCAAGAACCAAGCAAAAGCTTTCACGAGTTCGAGCAAGAATTGCTAAAGACCATCCCGTCGAGAAAATCTACAACGATATTCAAACCGGGAGAATAACTCGCTCTAAAACTCATTTAGCTAACTTTTGTGAAAACTATTCTTTCATCTCTAGCAATGAACCTATGAAGGTCGAAGAAGCATTGGAAGATCCGGATTGGATAAATGCTATGCATGAAGAGCTACACAACTTTTAAAGGAACCAAGTGTGGACATTGGTTGAAAAGCCCGACAACAACCACAACATCATCGGTACCAAATAGGTGTTTTGCAACAAGCAAGATGAAGATGGACAAGTAGTTCGCAACAAAGCACGTCTCGTCGCCCAAGGTTACACACAGGTCGAAGGTATGGACTATGGTGAGACTTATGCTCCCGTTTCTAGACTTGAGTCCATTCGCATCTTACTTGCCTATGCTAATCATCATGATATCACCTAGTTCCAAATGGACATTAAAAGTGCTTTTCTAAATGGTGAAATAGAGGAGGAAGTTTATGTTAAGCAACCTCCCGGCTTTGTCAATCCTAAGAAACCCAATCATGTTTACAAACTTCACAAAGCTCTTTATGGTCTTAAACAAGCTCCTAGAGCGTGGTATAAATGCTTGACCAAGTTCCATATTGAAAAAAGGTGTTGAAATTGGGAAAATTGATTCAACACTTTTTACTAAAAGGGTTAATGGAGAACTATTTGTGTGCCAAATCTATGTTGATGATATTATATTTGGTTCAACTAACCCTCATTTTAGTGAAAAGTTTGGGAAGCTAGTGTCGGAGAAGTTTGAGATGTCTATGATGAGTGAACTCAAATTCTTTCTTGGTTTGCAAATCAAGCAAACTAAGGAAGGTACCTTTGTTTCTCAAACGAAGTACACCAAGGACTTATTCAAGAAATTCAATATGCAAGAATGCAAAGGTATGTCTACACCCATGCCTACTAGTGGACATCTTGATTTGACCAAAGATGGTGAACCGGTTGATCAAAAGGTTTATCGCTCTATGATTGGTTCATTGTTATATCTATGTGCTTCACGTCCCGATATCATGCTAAGTGTGTGCATGTGTGCACTATATCAAGCTGCTCCTAAAGAATGTCATCTTAAGGTCGTGAAAAGGATAGTGAGATACTTAATCCATACACCAAATTTTGGCATTTGGTATCCTAAGAGGGCCTCTTTCGATCTTATTGGCTACTCCGACTCGGACTATGCCGGAGACAAGGTTGATAGAAAGTCCACTTCGGGTACTTGTCAATTTCTTGGTAGATCTCTTGTGTCTTGGTCCTCCAAGAAACAAAACTCGGTATACTTATCCACCGCCGAAGCGGAATACATTGTCGCTGGTTCATGTTGTGCTCAATTACTTTGGATGACCCAAACTCTTAAAGATTATGGGATATATGTGAAACATGTTCCATTGCTTTGTGACAATGAAAGTGCTATCAAAATTGGTCATAATCCCGTGCAACATTCTCGAACTAAGCATATTGAAGTTCGTCATCATTTCATTCGAGATCATGTTGCTAAGGGTGACATTGATCTTAAGCATGTTCGCACCGAAAAGCAATTAGCGGATATATTCACTAAACCTCTTGATGAGAAAGTGTTTTGCATGTTAAGAGGAGAATTGAACATCATTGATGCTTCAAACTTGGAGTAGAAACTCCATTGGATACATGCAAGACATGAGCTAATAACTAATCCTTGATATCTCTCTTATGATGAAAATCTTATGTCCTGGATATATTTGTATCTTGCATGTTATCTAACCCATGTAGGTACTTGGCAGAATCTAATCCCATGAGGTTGTAACCTACTCATATCTTGAGCAATCTCTACATCACCAAGTCTCTACACTAAGGTGGTTGAAGCCAAGGAAGCACGAAACCATTCAAACATATCCTTTGACAAATTCTATGTTGAGCTTCATGATTGTCATTTTTTGATACACAAGTGCTCTTCCTTGCAAGAACTAACCCATGTAGGTAGATGGACTCAAATTCCAAGTGGTGCTCCAAATTCTTGATGAGCTACATCAACCTTGAGCAACCCACACAAGTTCAACTACATAGACAACACCACCAACCAAGGTATGTTATTCCATCTTAGAGAAGCTTTACTCCAAGTCATGAGCTAAAGCAACTCGACAAGATGTGAATACATCAAGATACTTAAACGAAAAATGGCAACCCCATTTTGAGCTTAAACGATGAGTATGACCTATGATCAAGTGATCTCACTTGACTCCTAAGTCAATATACTCTAACATAGGTGACTTTGTCGCCAACCATCTCTAGATGAAGTTATCTTGTGTTCTTTTCTGTGTTTTTGCATTTGTCTCATGCATATTTGTTTCCCCTTTCAAAAAAAACTTCATCTAGATTTCTTTCTGTTTGCTCTGCATTTTCTGCATCCAATTCATTGCATATCATTCAGTAAATTCCTTGAAAATCTTTGTGAGATCTTACTAGTCTAGTGAGCTGCGGTGACAAGTGTTTTCTCTGCGATGAACTCGGTTCCACCAATTTGTTGTTTTTGGTCCAACAGAATCCTTTTGGTACAACCGAAGCATGCCACTCGGTGCCACCGATTTCACAACAGGAAAAATAGTTTGCCACTTATTCTGTGTTTCTTCTGATCCAGCTCCACTCAATGAATCTTGTCCTCTACAAGCATCACATTTTTATCATTGCTTTATGCTGTGACTCAAGGACCAAACCCATTCTACAGATTCTAGGAAACCCTTCTTGGAAATTGATGTCAAAGGGGGAGAGAGAGATCACATCAAAGCTTATCATTTAGAGAGAGATCACATCAGAAAAAGAGTATATCACCTCCTCAGGGGGAGAGAGATCCTCAGCGGGAGAGAGAGATCTCCAGGGGGAGAGAATACTTAAGTAGAAAGTATTTGTCAAGGATCCCAGATGCTTGGTGTTCAAGAGGAGAGATGCCACATGTCTTCTTGAGGGGAGAGACATGTTCATATGATCTTTTGTGCTTATTTGCATTAGTTTGCATTAGCTCTGTTCATTTATATCGTTCAGCTCTGATTTTCTATTCCCAATCTTCTCCTAGTATCCTATGCTAGATTCAGGGGGAGAAAGACATCTAAGGGAAAGAAATCATTTAAATTCATTGCATATCTTTACTCTTGGGGACATGTCTAATCCAATGTGGTACTTAGTACTAACTCTCTACATGTCATCCCAGTCTTGGTATTCTTGTGGTTTCTTTTGTTTGCTCTGGCTAGTAGGTGCATCTGTGTTATCTAACCTTGTTTACGCAGGTTCATTCCATCCTAAGCCAACTCAAGACTACAAGGTAAGTATATGCATCACAATCATGTGTATGAGGAACTTTTGCTTATGTACATACTGTTTGCAAGAAGGACTCATGAGCATTAAGGTATTTCCTTTAATATCCTTTGCTCTGATGCATATGGCCAAGATACATGTAACACATTGCCTACTCTATCATGGTTATGCTCTCACATGCTTCTATATTCCATATTCACATGATTGCATATATGTAAGGGGAGCCTATGCTTGTTACATGTCTTTCCAAAGCTTTACTTGCTATTCTTTATATCTTTATCTAAAGCTTTGATGTATGTTGTCATCAATTACCAAAAAGGGGGAGATTGAAAGCACAAGTGCTCCCTAGGTGGTTTTGGTAATTAATGTCAACATATCTCTTGTTGGACTAACACTTTTATCTAGTATGTTTCAGATAAGTTCAACATTGGAGTGGCATGGACTAAAGGATGTGGGAACTCCTTCAAGATGCTAAGGACAAAGGATTGGCTCAAGCTTCAAGCTCAAGACTCTTCATTTTACATTTTAGTGATCCAAGATCACATTGAGTCTATAGGAAAAGCCAATACTATCAAGGAGGGATGAGGTGTTGCTTAATGAGTTTCTTGCTCCACAGTGCTTAGTGATATGCTCCAAAACCCTCGGCTACTTTCCTACTTCCACACATATGTCCTAAACCTAAAGTCAAACTCGGCCCCACTGATTCTTTCTATCCGGCGCCACCGAGTTTGGATGTCATAGCCACTGCCACAAACCCTAGGCAAATCGGTCTCAATGATAGGGATCTCGGTCTCACCGAGATGGGATTGTAATCTCTGTGTGTATGTCCATTACCAAAATCGGCCTCACCGAGTTTGAGCAATCGGTACTACCGAGATTACAATGCAAACTTCCTGGCCGACTCATTACCAAAATCGGTCCCACCAAGGTTGTGTAATCGGTCCAACCGAGTTTGCCTGACCAACTCTTTGGTTAGCTAATTACCAAAATCGGTCCAACCGAGTTTGTGTAATCGGTCTCACCGAGTTACGTTATGCCCTAACCCTAACCATATCGGTTCTACCGAGTTGCATTTCGGTCCCACCGAAAATCCTAGCGGTCACTAGGTTTACTAAATCGGTCCGACCGAGTCTGTTGAATCGGTCCCACCGAGTTTGGTAAATTGTGTGTAATGGTTAGATTTTGTGTGGAGGCTATATATACCGCTCCACCTTCTCTTCATTCGGAAAGAGAGCCATCAGAACAAACCTACACTTCCAACTTACCATTTCTGAGAGAGAACCACCTACTCATGTGTTGAGGCCAAGATATTCCATTCCTACCATGTGAATCTTGATCTCTAGCCTTCCCCAAGTTGCTTTCCACTCAAATCTTCTTTCCACCAGATCCAAATCCTATGAGAGAGAGTTGAGTGTTGGGGAGACTATCATTTGAAGCACAAGAGCAAGGAGTTCATCATCAACGCACCATTTGTTACTTCTTGGAGAGTGGTGTCTCCTAGATTGGCTAGCTGTCACTTGGGAGCCTCCGACAAGATTGTGGAGTTGAACCAAGGAGTTTGTAAGGGCAAGGAGATCGCCTACTTCGTGAAGATCTACCGCTAGTGAGGCAAGTCCTTCGTGGGCTACGGCCATGGTGGGATAGACAAGGTTGCTTCTTCATGGACCCTTCGTGGGTGGAGCCCTCCATGGACTCGCGCAACCGTTACCCTTCGTGGGTTGAAGTATCCATCAACGTAGCACCACCAATCGGAACCACGCCAAAAACATCCGTGTCTCCAATTGCGTTTGAATCCTCCAAAACCCCTCCCTTTACATTCTTGCAAGTTGCATGCTTTACTTTCTTCAGCTCATATACTCTTTGCATGCTTGCTTGCTATGTGTTGTGAATGCTAAACTTGTGCCTAAACTCCACTTAAACTTTAAGGACTTAAAAACTGCAACTTTGGTACTTAGTGTCTAATCGCCCCCCGTCTAGACACCTCTTCTCAAGGTCCTACACGTTGGTCCACTCGAATGGGAATGCGAGGCCATGGGTTCTGTAGTGTGGGTACAGTGTACTAACCTTTGCAGAGTGTATATTAAATCTATCGATAGCTGCGCCCGCAGATAAGGGCCTAGGTCGAAAGTAGGTCACACCATGAGTCAACAGTAATAAGAATAATGTGCTTAATAACAGTGCGATAAGTGGGTTGTGATCGCCGTAAGGATCACAGGCCAGGTATTGGTCGGGTTGTGATCGCTGTAAGGATCACGGGCCAAGTGTTGGTCGGGTGGTGATCGGCATAAGGATCACAATGGTATCGAGGATACCGAGTTGTTGTATATTGGTGATGTTGTGCGAGAGTCGTGGGTAAAGATCAAGCTCCTTGTGGTTATTTAACGATCGCTACGGTATTGTTTATGCCAAGCTCGATTTGATCCTGAGATGATCGTGTGATGTCCGAGGTTGGTAAGTAATGCATGTGTTGGTGACGAGGTAACCGAGCAGAATAAGTAGTGCATGATAGTGTCATCATGCTGCATGCTAGTATCGTCGGATTAATATGTTCATGTTGTGATAGCTGTATCGTGTTTATGTTGGTCATGCCATGTTATATTGTTCTGATGATATCATGATAATTCCTGTTTAACCTGTAATTGCCATGTTGTTGTTTGTCTTGAATGCTTCTGGTTATTGTGAGCTTGCAAATACATTCAATGTACTGACCTGGCATGTCATGCCAGTTTGCAGGTCATGCCGGATTTGATTGCTTGCTTGTCGTGGTTTCCGTTCGTGCAAGCTAGGATAAGCGTACCAGCCAGAGTCCCTGTGGAGTGGAGTTCACCACCGTCGTCATTGTTCCGCTGCTAGAGTTATTCCGCTGCTTCGAGCTGTTCTGCTGCTTGCATAGAGCAACTAAGGATGGCATAGTGCCGACGTGCCGATGTTATTCATTGTAATATCGAAGACCTTGTATTCATATTCGTGTAATAATAGAAAGCTGGTTTGTTCTATGCTAAGCAGTGCCATATTCCAGAAGACTTCTCCTCGATCTCTGGGCTGGAATACGAGGCGTTCCGGTTTTCGTTGAGCCAGGGTGCCACAGCGCTTGGTATCAGAGCAGGTCTGGCTGTAGGACGCCCTAGACCACGCGAACGTTAGAAAGCGGTAGTATAGACCCCAGTTGGTTTGTTGCACTTGATTGCTGCATTTGTTTGTCGCATAGCATGCATATAGATTATTATTTGTTACTACTGGTTTATCTGGTGAGTGTAGCTGGCATCGGTTCGGATCCACTACAGCTCAACCTTTAGATTCCTCTAGTTCTTTCGGTGTTTGGTGTCATTTCTGTCCCAGTAGAGTGATGCCAAGTGATCCCAACACTATTTGCAAAAATGGTGCTCAGGTATCGCGCCGATGTCTTTCCTTCAGTCCCGCCTATCATTTCGGTGATAGACATGCTTCTATCCCGGATCGTTCTCTTATTTTGTCGTGTTGGCAACCCTTAATGATCTTAGTTATCAAGAAAGAGCAATGTCAGCAGCCTCAGTTTTTCCCCGCAATCCTATCTCTTAGACGAGTACGGATCTTTTTCCGTCCGCTTGATAATAATGTGGTTGCGACTTTCGTGTCCCACTACATGATTACCGAGTACGTCCTCACCTCCGAGCTAGTCCAGGTTGCTATCTGGCTAAGCTAGCACTTGGTGTAGCGCTATTTACACCAATTCTTCCACACATTTATTCGTCCTCGTGCACATCATCACAGCATATTAGACCGCAATACCGGAGTTTCCGCGAGATTTATGTGCTTAGGTGTGCATGCATATTATTGTGTGAGTAGTAGTAATATGTGATGATTGCTTGATTAATTATATTAGTAGAATGGTTGTGTGCTCTTGTTTCAGTCGTTTCTGTTGTTCCTTTCTTTGGGCCTTCGGTGTTACAAAGTTTTAACCTATTAAAGTTGTTCGTCAGCCGACACTGGACCCGAAGAGTCAGCAAGAAATGCATATATTTGGAAACTCAGCTAAACAGAATGGAATTATCAGCTGACTGCAGTGAAACTGGAATATCTTAGCTGGATGCAAAAGAAATCCTGGATGGACCGTCAGTATCAAGTTTGCATTAGCGTGCACTCATCATAGCAAAACTGATTAAATAAGCAAGAAGATAAATTGTGTGCAAGGTTGACAGGATATTATCAAAGGTATGGCTCAGATACAAGTTTAATTTTTCGTTGAGGATGATTTTGGAACTCGATGTACCTGGAAGCAAGCAAAAATATGGCATATACTCGGAAAGCAGGATAGTCCTGCAAAACCTCGTTTCATGCAAGAAATCAATAGCAAAAATAATCAGATGGTATGTATATGTGGAAATCGGTCCGCATATCACAATAAGAAGCTTCTGGTGTAAGCAACCCAATCTTCCCTCACAAGATACCAGAGAAGCTTCCAAGGCAAGATTCATCTATTTTCCTCAGTATGATATATGGATGATTTCTCGCGCAAGGTACTCTGCCTTCTTCAGTAAGCAACTGCAAAAGCTTCCAGCATAAGGAACTGAGTTTTCCCCCAGCAAAGTCTTTAAGGGGGTAAGCTTCTGAAGCACGATACCCAGTCTTCTTCGGCAAGCTGTCCGATGAAAGTTTCGAGCACAAGCCAGCAAATATTCCTCAATAAGACATTGGTACAAGGTAGTACGCTGTGAATTGACAACATATGGCAGTGAATCCCAAGAACCAGATCCGCAGCATTTTGGTCAGATTCAAGAATTAGTCAGAATACACGTCTTTCTCGGGATCAGATTCTCATATATATGCGGTGAGCATACCATCAAGATCTTACAAGTCACTCGGATGAGGATCTGATAACCACGTGAGGATGATTAAGAGAAGAAAGCCAGTATACACCGCAGTGTGACAAAGGATTATGAAGATTGATGACATCAATGAGCTCAGTACAAGTACTTGTGAACTGGAAAATGATCCTGATGAGCCCTTGTCCCCTTTTCTCGAGTGACAGCACCACGCCTGTGATCTGAGCTATTTCTAGCTATCTGGGGTGGATGCCGATTTTTGTTTCTCTCTTCAACGACTGCCACGAGTCTGAGCTGCTTTTCGGCCGTCTCATATAGCTGTTGAGTTTCTTTTCGTGACAGTAGCCCTATAGCTGCTTTTTGGCTATTTTAGGGAGCTGCCACCTTCTTTTTATCAACCGGGTCTCATGCTCTGAGCTGCTTTTTGGCCGTCTTGAGCCGTGGTTGAGTTATTTCAGTAATGTCCCAGATCTGAGTTGTAAAAACTGTTCTGGTGGCTACTGATTATTTGCCGATTTTCTTGCAAGGGTTTCGAATGATCATTTCCCAACAATCAGAACTTGAGAGGTGTTGAACCTGCCATTTAATGGGTTACCCTGTCAAAAAATGAGGATAAGCTACGATTGCTGAAAAATTGCACCGACAGTACCTATGGTCATACAAAGAAACAATATGGCCTAGCTCTTTCAGCCAAAGATCCAGACCAAGCAAACAATAATGAAGGAGCAAGACCAGTGATGCAGGAATGAAAATTGTTGCACGACCCCCATGGTGCAGATCCCCCGGACAGTCTAAGACAGTATTGATCCACATGGATATGCCTACCGCATGAGTAATCGGTATGAGGAATAATAGTCTGGAAGTCTGATTCCTCACTTATATGAATCATGATGGATAGCCTGTCGTGAACAAAAATTTTCCATCAGAACCACCGTCAGTCAAGCCTGCAGATATTATCATACAGGCCAAACCCTATATGCTGGCCGTGTCAGGAGACAATCAAATATTTGGTACGGATCCAATACCCACGACAATGGAACCAGTTAAGCTGATTCAGAAACTTCTGCGATGAGTCAGAATCTGTCAGGAAATGGTTATGTTTTAACTCACTGTTTGGAACCCAAAGGACCTGCATTTAGTGGAGAAACCCAATGCAATGAGTCAAAGCTTGAGTTTTCATCAAAAAAATCTGATCATCATTACATGAAAGGTTGTCAGTGCCGGGTGGCACACCCAGCGGAAATCACTTTTGGGTTTGTGAGACGGACATATATTTCAGTCGTGATAATTAAATCGCATTCAGCTAGTTAGCAGATCTAAAAAGAAATTGGAGCCTATATAAGCATGAGCAAGCCAGGTAAGATCTGTCAGAATGTGGATACAGTAAAGCAAACCACCCAGGGCTAGTCAGATAAAAATGGAGTGGGAACAACAATAAAGGAAAAAGGATACCCGAGTTGGAAACGGTTTATTTAAGTCAGAATATTCATACTAGTTCCCTGAGCAACCAAATCTCGAGGACGAGATTTCTTTAAGGGGGTAAGGTTTGTGACAGCCTGATTTTTGGCCCTTTCTTTTTCTTTTGTTTTTCCGAGGTTTTTGCCTGAGTTTTCTTTTCCGTGGCTTTGTGGTCTGGAAACTGAAGAAGATGCCCTCCTCTTTGTTTCCACATTGGCTTGTCATTCCCAAATCTTACCCTAGACCCTGTCATTCCCATCCTAGCCCAAATCCCAATATTCTTTTTATTGGGAATATTCCTTTTCTATTAAAGGTATAACTCAATTACCCTAGGTTGTGAAGCAACCTATATTTCCCTCACTCCTAAAATTCCCAAATAATTCTCATAAACTGTTTGGGTCATATTGGATCAAATATGGCAAAACTTTTCATTGCCATGTTCAAAAATAATTCCCCAATATTCCTTTTCCTATTCTGCCCTGAATGGCACTTTGTGAAGAAAGTGTCATTTATATTTCTCCTATTGACTCCCAACCTTTTTGGGCATGTTTATATGTCCAAATAATTGCCTCATGCACAAGTTCAAATTTATTTTCCTAGCGAATCTTCCTCAGTGAATTTTCAAAGTTTCTGTCTGACAGAAGACTTTGTGAAGGAAGTACTAGCTAGAAGTATCCAAATTAGATGACCTTTTGCACACTCCTTAATGTGCTGATATTAACCCCTTCCACCCATTTGCATCCCCATCCAATCATCTATGTGAGCACAGAAGCAAATCTTTGTTTCTGGCATTATTTTCCGGTTGTGAAGCAAGTATATTTTATATTGCTTCAAAAATCCGGATAAATTACCAGATCATTCTTATACCCATAAAACATCTCTCCACCCAAATTGGCAAAATTTCATTGATCCATCTGACCACCATAATTATCCCAAGTTTCTGGTCAGCAGAGATGTTTGGGAAGCAAATGCTATTTTGGTTTGTCTATTTGGCATGAGCTTTTTACAGCATCATCATATGACCAAATGACTAAGCCTTGCCCAATTTGAGATCAATTGGACACTCCATGTGAGTGCACCATCATGATCTTCATTTCTGGACCAAGTATGCAGCTGTGAAGCAACTGAAGTAAATCTTGATCCTTTTACCTCAAAACCTCCAGCATGATTGTCCTTCGATAGTTAAACCTCCCAGACAAGCTAGTTATTGATTTAGCTAGCTGGTTTAATCACATAAAGTTACAAACACCTTCTTACTGATTCACTTTTGGAGCTAAGTGCAAATCTCTTCTTTGCCCCTGGACCGATTTATTTCTCTAGTTGGACTAAGGGCAGCAAGGTCATTCCAATGGACATGGTTGGCCCGACCAAAACATGGAGTTTGCTCCAGTGCGCGTGGTGATCACGCTGATGTCATGAAAATGGTGTGCTCTAGATTCTTCCCGGCCCCGTGCCCGTCGTCTCCCTCGTCGTCTCGACCTCCATCCATGTCTACTAGCTGCGCCGTGAGCCTCTGCATCGCCCTGCATTGCTGCTTCGTCATGGTTCGCCATGAATGCGCTGCTAGCGCCATGCCCGTGCCATGCCCAGCCTTTGCCCTCCATTAATGCTTGGTCGGGAGCTCGCCCATGAGCTCCAGAAGCCTCCCCTCAGCTATATAGGAGACCCCCGACCTCTCCCGCATCTCCCAAGCCCCTCCCCAAGCCTTACCGACCATCGAAGCATCGGCATCTCGCCGGAGTTCGCCTCTGTTCGTCGTGGCCGCCCCGTTTTCTTCTTGGTTCCGGCGAGCCTAGCCTCCCTCTCCTGCTCTGGTGATGTCCACCGTCCTCCCCATGTCTCCACGAGCCACCCCACCCCTTTTCCCCTCGCCGGAACCCCTGCTTCACCGAGTACCTCTTCTACCTGTACCGCCTCTGCCTCCCCATGGAGCAACCCATCCCCTCCGTTCCACGCCTCCCTGATGCCCCCTTTGCCTCTGGATGGATGCGTCGTGCCGCCCCACAGCTGCCGGTGGCCTCGCCTCGGCCAATGGTGGTCGGAGCCGGCCGGACCACCACCGCCCTGCCGCCTCTATTCCTCCCTGTCGCCGCACGCCGCCGCGGCCATGGCCTCTCCTCGACGCGCGTGAGCCCCTAGTCGGGTGCGGCGTCGTCTCCCGCATCCGCAGGTGGCCTCACCTCGGCCGGAGGTGGTCAGAGTTGGCTAGGCCAGCGTCGGCCTCTTCCCTGCCCTCGCTCCTCTGTCTCTGATCGGGGAGGCAGCGAGGAGGAAGAAGACAGGCGCGAGGAGAGAGAGAGAGAGAGAGGAGTACGGTGGGCCCCACATGGGTCCCTGGCAGAAAAACATCCATAACTTTTTATCCGTAGCTCCAAATGAGGTGAAACCAACACTCACTTCTTCATTTCGTCGAGCCCGTTCTGTTGGTCATGTTTTCACTATGGTTTGACACTGCGAAAATGACCTTTGTGCCCTTGCCCTTAATCAGCCCCCCTCTGAGAGGGAACGATTTCCTGCGAATCTTTCCGCGGCATCACCGCACTTCTCCCTGGTGCCTTCTTCATCCCCAGGCAAGCCACAATACCCACTTGCATGATAGTAATGCAGTAGCCATGGATTTCAACTTGATTATTTAATAAATGTTTGCCTGTTAAAAAGATGGTTATCGTTGTTCCGGTGATGTTCAGATTTGCATGTTCACTTTTGTAATATGTTGTCTTATACTCTATGATCATGTTATACCTGCTAGTATTTCCTTTCATATGTTTATGCTTGCTATTAGTACATGTTGATGTTGGTGATGGTCATGCTAGTCAGTATACCATGCTCAGTGGATATGAGTTATTGTCGATATGGTGGATAGTTAAGTGATACCCTCATGATTATGTTGATATCATGTTCATGTATTTTATCATGGCTCAGCATATTTGCATTCAACTTAACCGGATTAAATTGAACTTGAACAATTGTTGGCTAAGTCATGGTGCTGCTAAATCGATGCTGACCAGTGCAACCACGCTTACCGGTATGGGATGGTCCTAACTCGGTCTATTGTCGTGCCTCTTGCCGGTGCCTCCAACGAGGGAAGGTTATGGGCATGCACCCTGGCCCGGTAAGCAGGCATAAATTTGTGTGCCTGTTGTTGAGTTATTTGAGTTTTTCGATCCGTTTCCCGGTGTGGGACGGGCCACAGCGGTGGTCGTTGTGTCTGGAGGTAGACACGGGGCCACCCATGACTTAGCCCAGTGGGGAGTGAGTCGGAGTGGCCGGGAGAGTGTCATGGCAGTAGGAAGGGTTTTTCGGAACGCCATTGGTCCACCCGAATGGGCGTGCGAGGCCATGGGTTCCGTAGTGTGGGTACAGTGTACTAACCTCTGCAGAGTATATATTAAATCTATCGATAGACGCGCCCGCGGATAAGGGCCCAGGTCGAAAGTAGATCACACCATGAGTCAACAGTAATAAGAATAATGTGCTTAATAATAGTGAGATAAGTGGGTTGTGATCGTCGTAAGGATCACGGGCCAGGTATTGGTCGGGTTGTGATCGCCGTAAAGATCACGGGCCAAGTGTTGGTCGGGTGGTGATCGCCGTAATTATCACAATGGTATCGAGGATACCGAGTTGTTGTATATTCGTGATGTTGTGCGAGAGTCGTGGGTAAAGATCAAGCTCATTGTGGTTATTTAATGATCGCTACGACATTGTTTATGCCAAGCTTGATTTGATCCTGAGATGATCGTGTGATGTCCGAGGTTGGTAAGTAATGCATGTGTTGGTTACGAGGTAACCGAGCAGAATAAGTAGTGCATGATAGTGTCATCATGTTGCATGCTAGTATTGTCAGATTAATATGTTCATGTTGTGATAGCTATATCGTGTTGATGTTGGTCATGCCATGTTATATTGTTCTGATGATATCATGATAATTCCTGTTTAACCTGTAATTGGCATGCTATTGTCTGTCTTGAATGCTTTTGGTTATTGTGAGCTTGCAAGTACATTCAATGTACTGAGCTGGCGTGTCATGCCAGTTTGCAGGTCATGACGGATTTGATTGCTTGCTTGTCGTGGTTTCCATTCGTGCGAGCTAGGATAAGCGTTCCAGCTAGAGTCCCCGCGGAGTGGAGTTCACCACCGTCGTCGTTGTTCTGCTGCTAGAGTTATTCCGCTGCTTCGAGCTGTTCTGCTGCTTGCATAGAGCAACTGAGGATGGCGTAGTGTCGCCGTGTCGATGTTATTCATTGTAATATCGGAGACCTTGTATTCATATTCGTGTAATAATAGAAAGCTGGTTTGTTCTATGCTAAGCAGTGCCGTATTCCAGAAGACTTTTCCTCGATCTCTGGGCTGGAATACGGGGCGTTCCGGTTTTCTCTGAGGCGGGGTGCCACACCACCCAGCCAGAGCCTCTTCCTCGATGACGTCGTCCACAGCAACACCTCGACGACCCTCATCCACCGTACCAGATGAGGATCCGTCATCGATCTCGTTGTCCCGCCGGTTCAGCCACCCCATCCTCCACCTCCAAGGAGCTGCCCCGTTGTTCCCTCTTCTTTCACGCCACCTCCATTCCCACACCGCCGTCTTCACCTACACCACCGGAAGAGCAGCATCATCACCGTTTCTTCGGATGAAGCTGCGGCCTAATCGGCGCCACCAAAGAGGTTGTACACGAATTCCCGCATTTTCTTCTTGATTCGATCTCACGGTGTTGCCGGTGCTCGGTCCCGAGCCTACACGGCGCGGATCCATCCATAGCGGCATCGCCGGCCACTTCCTCCACGTCATCGCTCCCTCGGCGGCGACGTCCACATCAGTAGGAGCTACTGCTGCTTTAGCTCTCGCTCGCGCTGCTGCTCTGCTCTTGCTCTCGGTCCCCTGCCTGGTCTGCTCTTGCTATTGCTCTTGCTTGTGCTCTTGCTCTTGCTTGCGATGCTGCTCCAATTTAGCTATACTCGGTCG
>NC_057795.1:301880859-301890656 GCF_018294505.1 Triticum aestivum | reverse complement strand
TGGCGGGGCAGTGGCGTGGGGATCGCCGGAGAAAAAGCTCGGCACGGGGGGGCTAGAGGGATGGCCGGGGTGGTGGCGGACCCGCGGTGGGGAGTGTTTTCGGGGCAGGCGGGGCAGCGCACCACCGGCCACGAGCGGTGGGGGGCGGCTGTTTGGCCGGTGGTGGCTGGCGGCTCAGGGGGGTGGAGGTTGAGGATGAACTGCACACCCTTAATTTCGTATCCAACGGCTGCAAAATTGACTGACCATAGATGAAAAAGTCAGTCGACTGACGTGTATTCAGTTTCGACAAAAAAATTCAGTTTCGATAGTTAAGTTCAGTTTCGACAGTTAAATTCAGTTTTGACAGTTAAGTTCAGAGATGAGCGGCTGATGTATTTTACATCTAGTACTTTGTGGTTATGTATTTTACGTCATCTATTGGAGATGCTATTAGAATTCCACTCAGGTTAACGTTGTCTCTCTTGTCCTGCCTCAGCCTCGGTATCGTACAACTCACCGGAGCTGCTCCAATGACGAAATCCTCCATCACAGCACAACAATACCTCGGGCTCCATCTCCATACGCCTAAGATCTTCTTCCCCTCCTCTGACAGCCAAGTCAGCCGGAGCATCCTCACCAGCCAACCCAATCACGCTGAGGTCGACATGGCTTCGCCAAAGAGGTTGTACACTTGTTGCATCTCTTTTTTACTCTACATGTTATATATATTGTCCACTGAGCACACATAGTAACATGAAATACAATTATTTTATCCTACTATATGACAAGCAGTGAGGTACCAGGTAACTTAGCTATCCGTGATGGACTCTCTTGAACGCCATCATTATTTATCTCTGCGCGTTTGAGTTGTGCATTTGTCGATGGGCCTGGGAGTTGAGCTAGTAGGGCAGTGGACTGGGTGCAAAGTAATAGAATTAGCACAAAAACATTTTTTTAGTGTAGGCTTTTCCTTGCTCAAGCCTGCATACTAGAATCGCCAGTGCTTGAAAGGAAAAGTGAATGAAAAACATAGGAATTGGAAAGTTTCCTATGGTACTACCATTCATGAATTTTGTTCAAATGAATGGAGCAAAGGAAAACTGTAGGATTTGTTCCTTTAGTGTCTCCTTGAAAGAAAAACCGTAGGAATTTTAATTTCCACTTGTCCTCCGTTTCAAATTCCTATTCATGAAGCACAAGACTAAGAGATAGTAGCATAATAACATTATAACGGTACATTTTCTTGTGGTTTGACTTAATCTCACCATGCTTCTTTGCATCCTGTGATCTTCCAATTCTTGTGAATCAAAAACCCAGATTGACAGAAATCATGTGTTCTTAAATTCTCTCTTTTGCACGTGCATTCCTATCCTATTCCTGTCTATTTCCTATCCCTGCATTGTTGGAATCCTCCAGTTCAAACGAGCCCTTACAGAATTACTTCTCTTACAGATAGTTGTCAAAGAAAACCTTGTGTGGTTTTTCCCACTCCTGCTGCACCGTGGTCCACCCCAGCTCAGCTGCTCCAACGATAGAAGGGTCCAGCACAGCAGGGATCCGGCATCCAGACTGTCTTTTGCTGCCTCAGATCTTCTTCCCCGCCGCCGGCAGCCATGAAAACTGCATTACCATCATCAACCAAGCAGATGACCTCGAGGACTACATAGGTCCGCAAGAGAGGTCACACTCTTTCGTGTCTGCTTACGTTATGCATCTCTTAATATTACATGCTACTTTATCGTCATATTCACCGATTAGACTCTGAGTCAGCTCCAAACTTATGGTCAAACTTGAGTTTTTAAATGGTTGTGGGGTACATGTTGGGGCTGCAATCAATAGTATCTATCTACTATCTGGTTAATCTCTAGTGTCTACTATGAGTTTCATGTTGGGTGGGAAACAAACAGTAAAGAAGCCATTATCTCTATTTTTAACTAAAGCCATTATCTGCCTGCTATTATTGGTTTTCGGTCTATCCACAGGTTGCTACCATCACTATGGATTTCTGCATGCACTCCTGACATAATCTCACTATACTTTATTCCTATGCATGACAGTTATTGTAAACAATGGAACTGACCATGTAGAGCAAAAGAGATGAGCCTTGCGTGGCAATAAAATTTCATGCAGATGTCGCTCCATGGTAGGCGCAAAGGCAGCCCCCTCCACCCATTTCGGATTGTAATCGAGAGGAAGATGTCTGTTCTGAGGGGGATTCAGAAGGAGAAGACCACTCCTATTTAGCCCATGTGGTCTTCGCTCTAACTTGGCATGCTGATGTTGGTTATATCATGCATATGGTGCCTTGCACTGCTTACTTTATACATCAAATATGTCATTTGATTAGTTTAGACATCCTTTGTTTGAATGCCATCTGTTTAGTTTATTCATCGTTTATGTGAATTATGCAACACCATCTTGTTTAGCCAGGCATCATATATGTGAATTTTGCAATGCCATCCTACTTAGCCAGTCATCTTATATGTGAATTATATCAGGCCATCCTTTTTTTTGTTACGTATTACATTTTTCAACAATGTTAGTACATTCAACTACTCTTCGTGTGCATCAGCCATTTGACACGGTGATGGAAAATTCTGGAGTGAAAACAAGGTCTTCAAAGCATATCTCGCTGGTTACGGATAGCTCCACAGAGGAGGATTCATAGATAGATGACCAGTCCTATTCCCCCCCCCCGAGGTGTATGCTCTAACTTGGCAAGGTTATGTTGCTCATATCATGCGTATGGTGTCTTGCATTGCTATGTCATTTGATTAGTTTAGACATGCTTTGTGTGAATGCCACCTATTTAGTGTATAATTACCATATATGTGAGTTATGCATTGCCATCTTGTTGCAAGACATTATATATGTGAATTATGTAATGCTATCTTGTTGCGAAGGCATTATATATGTGAATTATGCAATGACATGCTGTTTAGCCAATCATCATGTATGTGAATTATATCATGCTATCATTTTTTTGTATTAAGTGTTCCATTTGTCAATAACGATTATATATTCAACTACTCTTCCTATGCATCAGGCATTTGAAGCGGCAATGGAAGTATCTGGAGTGAAAATAAGGTATTCAAAGCAGACAATGCTACCTGCTGAAGCAGACATATTGCTGGTTACAGAGAGCTCCTCTAAGGAGGATTCAAAGACTGATGACCAGTCCTATTTCCCCCCTGAGGTCTATGCTCAAACTTGACAGGGTTATATTACCCATGCCATGCATGTTGTCTTGCATTGCTTAGTTTTTACATCATATATGGATTGCCATCTGCTTACTTGCTTACTATATAAATCATATATTTGAACTATATCATGCCATCATGTTTACATACACAATATCTATCTGAATTATGGCATGGCGACCCATTTAATAAAGACATCATATAGTTATATCATCTCATCCTGTTTAGTGTTTACAGTCATCATATTTTGAATTATGTCATTCTATCCGTGAATGTATGTGAATTATGGCATGCCAACCTATTTAATAAACACATTATATAGTTATATCATGTCATCCTGTTTACATAGTCATCATATTTTGAACTATGTATTTCCATCTTTTTTAGTTAGCCATCATAATGTGAAATTGTGTGATGTTATCCTGTTTAGTTAGCCATCATATATGTGAAATTGTGTCGTGCTATCCTGTTTGGTTAGAAAACATAAATGTGAATTATTTCATGCCCTCTTTTATTCCCCACTATCCATTGCACCTATCTATCATACAATGTCTGTACTTTCAATTACTTTTCTTGTTTATCAGCCATTTGAATTGGAGAGGGTGATGGCAATATCTAAGGGAGTAACAACACGGTCTTCAGAAAAGATAGTGCTACCAGTTGATGCAGATAGAACCACGATTGTACTTGCCCAAGAACCAGCCCCACCACACATAACCTAGACTCTCGCAGATTGTACCCCTACCCAGTTGGACAGGGAACCAGCTACACCCCTTCTAACTCCAACCCTGGCAGATAGTAACCCAGTTCTAGTTAACACAACACTGTATCCACCACACAGCACCCAAACACGAGCAGTTAGTAAGGGAATTGCAGTGCCCAAAGCACGAGGACCACCACTTCGAATCCCAACTCCACGCTTAAAGGAGAAGAAGATTTGTGCTCAGGTTAGGTTCTGTAGCTATGGTTCATACTCCTTTGCTCTTGCATCACTGTATTTACTCATACCAACTATTTTCAAATTTGAAGGATGGAATTGAAACTCCAATGGCGCAACAGGTATGTTTTAAACCTATTTCTTTAATTGGTTTGATGTTGTAACTTGCTCTATGTTATTTTAGTTTCAATTGAATAAATAGTTATGTTCTCATGTCATGCACATTACAAGTGTTATTATTGCTCTATAGTTTCCCACACTTATATTCTGTCTATTCTGCTTTGTCTTGAACAAATATTATTTGAACTGTGTCTCTATCTTGATTTGGCAACATAAACTAGAATGATATAGACCATAAAGTGACCATGGTACATAGATATATGTTTGTTTCATGTTGTTATCCTGTCCACTTTACTACAGAACTCATTTACCAAAATGTGTTTCATATACAACATGGTAAACCTATGGTGTGTCTGCTTGTCTCTCTTTTAGAATGCGGACAAAATATTGGAGAACAGTACCCCGTTATGCAGTGGTAAATGAAGTAATCCAGATAAGGTTCAAGATAGTGAGACATCCCTGTTGGTCTCCAAGAAAGCTAATAAAAAATATCTTGACGACAGTGAGAGAACCCAGAAGTCCTGTCTTGATGTAGTGTTCGAGTTACTGGCCACTACTGCTGGCACAAGCTCTTCGAACTCGCCTGAATCAGTTCGTCTTCTCGAGTCTCAACTTCAAGTTGAAAGACATCGATCAGATGTGCTGCGACAGGAAGCTGAAGGACTGAGGAAGTCCCTCCAGAATTCAGATGCATACTTTCTGGTGCAACAGCAAGCGCTGGAGGATTTAAGCGCCAAACAAGAGAAAGTTAATAAGCTTGCTAAGCATCTTGCCAGCATTATGGGTACCCAGGATATTGTTTCTTGAGATCTTCTGAAGTGGTTTCAGTTTTGGAAAAGCTTGTTTTGCTGCGGCGTTTATTTGCGTTGGTCGCCAACTTTGACAACCAGATATGCTGCTTTGTTCCCTATATTTGTGCCGGTGGCGAACTTTGATGCCCAGTGGATGTAATATGTGTAATAGACATGATAGCCTAGCTTAAGTTGCTTGCCTATTTATTTCCTTGTTGTCTTGTTTATTTGTTTGCTTGTAGTGAGTGCAGTTATTTTTCTGCAGTTTGCTAGTGGCTGCAATAACCTATTTTTTAAAACTAGGCCACAATAACCATGGGCTACATATTTACTATACTGACACTAGGCCTCCTACAGGCCATAGAAACAATAGGCCTTCTACGGGCCGTAGAAACAATGGGCCTCCTACGGGGCGCATAAACAATGGGTCTTCTACGGGCCGTAGACACAATGGGCCTTCTTCGGGCCGTAGACACAATGGGCCTTCAATGGTCCATATCATCAATGGGCCTTCTATGGGCCGTATGATCGATTGGCCAAACATTGGCCAATAACAAACCGCATTATGGCCGTAAACGGGCTAGAGTTGGAATCGTCCGTTCATGGGTCGACCATAATGGGCCGTCGTTAATCGGTCGTATTTGATGACACTATGAAAAGGGCCCAACATAATAACAGGCCACAAACGGGCCGACTGTAACTACAGGCTGAATTTGGCCCACAAGTAGAAAATTACAGTAAAGGGTCGTAGGTAACCGAATGCTGGAAATGAGCCCAATAATAAATGGGCCCTGAGAAGGCCGGAAGATAACGTGGGCTGGAAACGGCCCAATGGAATAATGGGCCGTTAATGGGTATAAATTGATACACTGTTCATTACGGGCCAGTTTCACCACGGGCCGTTAATAGGCCAAGAGTTACAAAGGGCCTCATATGGGTCGAAAGACGTCATGGGCTATACATGGGCCAGAAGTTAAAACGGGCTGGAATCATATTGGACGACCCATATGACGCTACTGGGCCTAATTCGGATAGGTCGTAACGGGCCCTGGGTTAGCGGGCTATAAATGGGCTATATGCGAACAGGCCATTAATAGGCTTTCCGTGGGCCGGCCCACCACCTTTTGACCAAGTCAAACGGGCCAGCCTTTTCACAGGAATGGGCCTCTGTTGGGCCGTGCCACGTATCGACGTATCATAGGCGCTTTGGTCCAACGAGTGGATGACATCTGTCCCAACGGTTAGCCACCACGTGTTTCCTCCAGTCAATGATGATTGTACATGTGGAAAATCCCCATTGGTCGGGGCTGTTAACGGGGTTATCGGATTCAAAATCGGACCCGATAGCTTAACGGCGTTCCGTTATGGTGGATGCCACGTGTCGGTCACCCTTGACGAAAGCACTTCTAAGACGCGCGATTTATCATCATGGAAGTGGACACTTCCGTGATGATAATTTTGGTAATGTCATGGAACACTTCTACGACAGCACATGTATGACTATCTTGATTCTGTCATAAAATCGTCATGGATGTACATGCATGACAGAAAACGTGACCTACTGTGACAAACACGTATCATCACGGAAGTGTATTTTTTTTTGTAGTGCACATTTCAAGTGAGGTGCAGAGTAGCATATAATTGAAGAATTAGCTCTTCATTCCAATTGCAGATCTCAGCACAGAAATTCAGGAGCCCAGCTTCATGAAGTACATTCAAGACAGGTTGGAAGCAAGGGATGGACTCCATATCCACACGAGGAATTTGACGGTGCTCAAATACCTTGTCCTTATCAAATAAAAGTGATGAATAGAAGTTCATCTAGCTTGCAGTCCAAAACCACTTGTGTCGAAGTCTTGCTGAGTCATATGGATTGAAGTTAGTGAAGAAATGATGCTTATCAAAGAAATCTTCAGCCTTAAATTTTGGCCATTTTGCATGAGGATTTTGTTGCTTGGGCTGAAGATTAGTAGTTGAAGAACTCACGACCTCTTGTGTCATAATCGCTAGAGCTGTTGTTGGAGGAATTGAAACTTCAGGTTCTTCAATAGGGGTTTGATTCTCCATTTCTTCAGCTGTCACAGCTGAAATTTCTTCAGGAATGGAAAGGAGTGAAGTTTGACGTCCTTCAGATCCCGTTTGAATTTCTTCAGTTTGCATAGGGGACTGATGAATTTGATGCAGAGGTGTGGTCAACGGTGAATTGGGGTGAAGTCTTTCCCAATAGACATCATTCAACACAAGCGTAGTTGAGCCTATATCCATGTCTTCTTCCCTTTCTTCAATGCCCACCTCTTCAGCTGTGAACTGAGGCACAGACAATGATAGTAGTGGGGTGGAAGGGATATCTTCCACTTCAATTTCTTCATCCAACTGCTCTTAAGAAGAAACAGAAGAATTTCCTCATCAAATGGAACAAGTTCCTTTGATGGCACTATCGAAATCAAAACAACATCAATTGGGTTGGTGAAAGAGCTTCCCAAAATCCTCACTTTCTTAGAAGCTGAGGACTCTACAGAGGTTGATGCTTTCCTCTTCTTCACAGTTGCCTTCTCTGCAGCTTTGGATTTCTTCACTTTTGATGCAGAAGGAAGAGTGATATTCTTCATCTTTGATGATTTGGCAGGAGGAGCAGATGAAGTTGTGTAATGACCACAATCCCAATGGACCGAAGTCTCTGTGTTTTGGTGTCATCCCTGGATCGGTAGTGCTGACACATGCAGTACTCGAGGAATTATAATAGAGTTCAATCACACACTTATTACATCGAGACCTCATAAAGAGTATGATTACACAAAAATATCATGGTTGAAGGTAAATGAGTCTATCAACTCCAACGGCATAGCTGAGTGCAAGACAACGACCTATCGCACCTTATTCGTCGTCTGTGTAGTCTGCAACATGAGACGTTGCAGCCATGTAGGTCAGCACATTGAATATGATGGCAGAGTTACACTGTAAAGCAATGAATGCAAGAACTATATCTACATGCAATATTTGGCTGGTGGAGGCTCTATGTTTATGGTTTTGCAAAGCTAGTTTTTCCCTACAACAAAGGAATAAATTTATTTAACTACTCCCAAGTTGTTCCAAAATATTTGAGAAGGTTCCCCCAACTCAAATCCCAATTAACCAACATCATCATTAAACCCAATTCAATTAATTAAAAAGTGATGAGATCAACAATAATATCCAATTCCAGATGCTCAAGATGTCCATAACCGGGGACACGGCTAACCATGATTAGTTTAATACACTCTGCAGAGGTTGCACACTTTTCCCCACAAGACTCGATCGCATCCATGATCGGATGATCGAGACATAGTCTATCTGAAGCATTAACTCTCTACTCCGGGCAGATGGGTACACCTACATTCCCTCTACATCTGCTAGTCCGCCTCTTCGAGAGCTCATACAACTTACTCAACTATGCCAGAGACCATAATGGCTTGTGGCTGCACATGGAAGTTTCTAGGCATGAAATATCATATGATCCCTTTGAGCCTGGGTGGCGAACCGAGGAAAAATCACACGGATACCCCGGGATTTCCTTTAATGGACAACACTGGGTTCCCCAGGTGTTCCAACCAATCCACCCAGATGTGTATTAAAGTTGCCACCTTAATGCTATCCAAGATTAATAACTCTCAAAACTTTCATGTGAATCACGATCCAATCCCCGTCTACGAGCGTGGATAAGCAATAATAATCATAACATATATTCCCGGGGTGATCAAAAGGTATTAGGTTCCTACCTCAAGTACTACAACCAAACCACATGTTCCCAATCCTACTCATGCAAATATTTTGAGGAGCAATACTAATGCATAGTAAAAAAATGGGTATAGAAGAGTATGATCAAAGTGTAACTTGCCTTGCTGATGATCTGCAAACTCTAGAGATTCGTAGTAACAAGCTTCGCACTCCAGATAATCTAGCGTAGACAAACAATAGCATACATAAGCAATCACTCAAATGAAACAACGAGAAAACAAGAAAAGATCCAAATCAAACACGAAACAAAACAAACGGCTAAACTAGGCAAAAAACAAAGCCTAACAGCATTATTATCATGCGGATTACGCCTTAATAGTAGATACATGTGATTAGCTACGATTTGCAAAAATAAACAACTCAAACAGAGAAACGAAACTCCAGATACGAACGAAACAAGAGCGTTTACTAATCTAAACGAAAGTAAAATTTTAAAGTGTCAAAATCATGTTCAAGTTGGTTAACTGGAAAGAATAGAATGAAATGAAGAATTAGGTGCTGGTTTCATCTAATTTGGACAAACGAACAAAAAGTCACGCTAGTTTTAAGATCAGGGGCTAAACCGCAATAAAACAATTCGCGTAGTCCCTGGCCGAAAATAAAACTAAAAAGAAAAATCTACCACGCGAACCTTCGTTAACAGAACTAATCTAGCGAAAACCGTTCATTAAACAAACTAAAAAAACGAATGTTCGTTTTTTAGGTTAGCCTAAAAAATAAACCAATCTAACTACCAAACCGACTAAACAAAAAAATGGAAAAGACCGAACGGGTTTTACCGTTTGACCGGGGTTTGACCGACGGGGAGATCTGGTGGCGGCGGCGGCGGGATTCCGGCAGTGGCGGCGGCTTGGGGTGGTGGGGCGAGGCAGGGCGCAGTGCGGGTGGCATCGGGTGGCAGCGGCGGGGCAGCGGCAGCAGCTAGCGGTGCGGGGCGGCGGCGCTCGGGGTGGCTGCGGCTGCAGGAGGCGGGGTGAGGCGATGAGGAGAGAT
>NC_057795.1:301832063-301880384 GCF_018294505.1 Triticum aestivum | reverse complement strand
GGGGGGGGGCTCCTCCGACTTGGAGGCCAAGTCGGACTGACGGCGGTGGCTCAGACTCCGAGGAGTCCGGCGAGGCTACGGCGTCACGCGCGGGGAAGGCGGCGGCCTGCTCGGTTGGCTGGGCTTCGGCCTAGTCCGCCCGAAACTCTTTTTTTTAAATAATATCACCGGGAAATAAAAATCCTAAATAAAATATAAAAAAATTCTAAAAATTCCAGAAACAATTTTCATCTTCCAAACCTAATATTTAGGACAAGATGAACATTTTCTGGACTAAAATGCAATTTTTTCTAATTCAAATAAAATAGCAAATAAAATACCAATAAAATAATAATTTGATTTTAAAATTTCTTCTGCAATATTTCTCTTCTGTCGAAGAAGTCATTTTATCTTCTCTCATTTATTTTTATTAATGGAAATAATTGGGGAGAAAAATAATAAAATCAAATTGATCCTCTTTTCAAATTTGCAATATATTCAAATATGAAAAATTGTGAAACCTCCAACTCTCTCCTTAGGTCCTGGACTTGCTTATGATTTCTAGGACCAAAACCAAAATGCAAAAATAAATATGATATGCATATGATGATCTATGTATAACATCCAAATTGAAAATTGGGATGTTACAAGTTGGTTTTGTTTCTTCAGGCATGTTTAATGCATATGCCCTGGCATTTTCAGCTTCTTCAGGCACAACAGATTCTTCACCTGGCCTAGGTTGATCTTCAGGCGCAACATTGGAGGTTGCCCTGACATGGTCTCAGGAGCTGAAATTTCTTCACCAGCCCTGGTATCTTCTTGGGCATCCTGATTTTCATCAGCTGTGCTTTCATTTTCTTCAACAGACCGAGCAGAAGTATCAGCCTGAGGAATTTGTTGTTGTGATGGTGTTGTAACGTTAGGCTTGATGTTCTTGGCAAGCTTGATAAATCTGACTTTGGCACCTAGCCAATCGGCATAATGCCTGTGTAATTCATCACTTAGACCTTTGATTTCCTTTTGCAGAGTTACAAGTTCATCAGGAGACATGTTCAGAACGTTGTTCTTCAGAAACCGCTCCTTCTTGTACTGAGCCTTCTTGACTTGTCTGCCCTTTTCAAATTTCCATTTTTCTTCAGTTATGAATGCTATCAACATATGACTTTGACCAGGAGTGAGGTTTAGGTCATGCAGTGGAGTGTTGGGATCTTTGTGCTAGAGGTCAATGAAGTCGAGGATCTTCTTCGGATCCAGCATTAGAGAGGCACAAAACTGCCTTTGGCTCTAGCAGCCCTTTCTTGTCTGTCCCTGATGATTTCAGCAAGTTCTTCATTGTCAGCTTCATCATCATAAGATGGAACTTGGAACGCCACTTGCTTATTATGAGGACTTGGCCTTGTTCCACGTGCAGCAGTGGTTTTGACTTTCAGCAAGGTTGGACCGGTTGAGGACAGTGCTGGAGCTGAGGAACTTGTAGATGCCCCAGAAGCAATGGAAAAGCCAATAGTCCGTTAACACGTTGGAAGATGCACATGTGTTGAGTACTTGGTTGCAGCAGTTGAGGATTTTGTGGCAACAGAGGGGATTGTCATTTCCCTTGATGAAGTTGCATGAGGAGTTTGCCTTGAGGGCTTTGATGTTGAAGAACTTGGCAGTGAGGGCATTGCTATTGAGGAACTCGGCTTCATAGCAGATTTCTTCGGCATGGGCTTCTTAGGCTTACTAGCAGAGGCCTCAGCAGCAGTAGCCTAAGAATCCTCATTGAATTTCTTCACTGCTGCTTTTGCAACTTTAGCCAATTTGGCTTGGCGCTTGGCCCATTCCATTGGAAATTCCTCACCATGCCTGATGCTGGTGGGATCAGGTTCTTGGCTAGCAGCCAAAGGAAGTGTAGAACATGGAGGGTTCACGGCGATTTTCTTCATGTATTTGGGAGTCACATAGCGGTATTCCCTCCATTCCTTCGCCCATCTCCTCTCAATTCTCTAGATGCGCACTTTGGGCTGATTCTTGTTCTCTTTGCCATGAGTTGCTTCATCAGGTGTGCAATATTCCTCATAGATATCCTCATGGATTTCAAACGATGTGTTTGTCTCCGGCCTCTTGCCTCCCTTCTGAGGTCTTTTCCCATCTATCATTTTCCTCACTTGAGGACTTGAACTTTGGATGTTTCTGAGGAAGTATGCAACTTATCTTCGAGGAACGCTGCAAATGAGTTAAGTTGACGAGAACCTAGTGATTCAGCAGTGGACATTTGTGCCTGTGAATAGAGTATAGGTGTGAAGAATTTGGAGAGGTCATATGCATTCTCAGAAAGTTTTCAAAAGTATCAAGTTTGAGGAATTGGACCATAGGTGTCTTGAAGAATTTCACTAAGCGTTCTTGACTTAGGTTCCAGAGTTGTATAGATTTGAAAATCCACACAATTGAGGAATCTTGAAGAAAAACATAGCTTAGGGAAACAAATCAAGGTATAGAAGCATTTGGGTGTTTATGGAGCAGGAAGTTGAAGAACAAACACCTTTTGAAGATTTTGTGGAAATCATAAGAATCAAAGAAGGGTAGTAAAATCAGATTTTAATTACCCTTGAAGAAGAACACGATGAACTGGGAGTGGAGTTGGAGAAGTCCGTCCATTCAGATCTCTCATGTCCTAACTTGGCGGTGAGAGACAGCTACGGCGGCGACGGAGTGAAGATTTCCGCAGCCGGCGCAAGTAGGATGGTGACGAGGTCGAGGCAGTGAAGTTCTTCCTCGCCGGTGATGCTCGAGTGTAGCGGCTGCACTAGATCTGAGAGTTTGAGCGAGGGAAGAGGTCGAGCGGAGTAAGTGAGGTATGAGGAAGGGGAGGGGTATTTATAGCCACAGTGAAAAACTGCTCGTCCAAAGATTTTGGACAAACATGCCCCTGACCCTTACTCTTCTAATGACATGTGTTACTCACGTACAGAGAGGTGGAGATCGTGGGGGATGCGGAACGGTTTGAGCGGCAACGACCAAAAATTTGAAAGGAATATTTTAAAGTTTCGTCCGCACATTCTTCAGTTGTCAAGGACACAGTGAAGATTTTGAACGGGTTTCAAATGGAACGTACATGAAATATTTGTGAACAAACTGGGTTGAGTTTAGCATAGAGGGGGAATGGGTCTGATCACATTCACTTAGAAGAAAACCAACTTTTAGAATTAGCAATAAGTGAATGTTGTTGAGGACATGAAAAACTCAAATATATATAAATATAGGCAATGAAGAACACCAGTCGAAAAGTTTGAAGAAATTGTAAAGTTGAAGAATTTGAAAATTTGAAGAATTTGAAATTGAAGAAAAACACAATTTGAAGATTTTCAACTTTTTTGGTGGCGTGACCCATCGTATAAGAGTGATGATTTCTGATGCCGTGTACAATTGTCGTAGGGCTCTGAGAATCAAATTCTTCATTAATTCCTTCACACTTAGAGGGTTAGTCTTTGTTGATTGAAGAAAAACATTACTTCGTGTGTTGAACATTTAAGTCATCAATTTTGCATAAGTGTTAGGATGAGTCTCCTTTCAAAGAACATTCGAAGATTCTAAGATATTTAGCTCACACCACAACTTGCTAAATCTCTTCTCATCCAAGGGCTTTATGAAGATATCCGCTAGCTGTTCTTCAGTCTTCACGTGTTCGATGGAGATGTCGCCCTTAAACACATGATCTCAAAGAAAATGATGACGAATCTGGATGTGCTTAGTCTTTGAGTGCTAAACTGGGTTGTGAGCAATCTTGATGGCACTCTCGTTGTCGCAGTAGAGTGGCACATTCTTCATATTGATGCCATAGTCCTCGAGGGTTTGATTCATCCACAGCAATTGAGCACAGCAAGAACCAGCAGCAATGTACTCAGCTTTAGCAGTAGAGAGTGATACGCAGTTCTGCTTCTTCGAGGACCAACATACTAAGGATCGTCTGAGGAAATGACATGTGCCTGATGTTGACTTGTGATCCACTAGATCACCAGCATGGTACGAGTCAGAATATCCAATGAGATCAAAAGTCGAGCCCTTGGGATACCATAATCCAAGTGTTGGAGTGTGAGCTAGATATCGAAGAATATGTTTCGCAAACTTATGTTGTGATTCCTTCGATGTAGCTTGAAAACGGGCACACATGATAACACTAAGCATAATATCCGGCCTATATGCAAATAGATACAATAAAGAGCCAATCATGTAGCGGTATACCTTTTGATCAAGGTCTATACCATTTTCATCAGTGCATAGATGGCCATTTGTGGGCATAGGGATTTTGACGCCTCTGCAATCTTGCATGCCGAATTTCCTTAGCACATCCTTGAGGTATTTCTCTTGAGATATGAATATGACATTGCATTGTTGACGAATTTGAAGACCTAAGAAGAATTTTAGTTCTCCGATCATAGACATTTGATATTCCTCACTCATCATATAGGCAAATTCGTCACTGTAATGTTGGTTAGTACAACCAAAGATAATATCATCAACATATATTTGGCACACGAATAATTCATCATCGTAAGTTTTGGTGAAAAGAGTTGGGTCAAGTCAACCAGGTTTGAAGCCTTTCTTCATGAGGAATTCCTTCAGTGTATTATACCAAGCCTGAGGGGCCTGCTTGAGGCCATAGAGAGAGCCTTATTGAGTCTGAAGACTTTGTCAGGATGCTTAGGATCTTCAAAACCTGGGGGTCGAGCAACATATACTTCTTACTCAAGCTTACTGTTGAGGAATGCACGTTTCACATCCATTTGATAGAGATGATATTATGATGGTTAGCATAATAAAGCAATATGCGAATATCCTCATGTCTAGCAACAGGTACAAAAGTTTCATCGGAATAATGTCCTTCAACTTGTGTGTAGCCTTGAGCTATAAGACGAACCTTGTTCCTCACCACTATACCATTTTCGTATTGCTTGTTGTGGTAGATCCACTTAGTACTGATGATATTGTGCTTGCGAGGATCTAGTCGCTTGACAAGTTCACACATATTGTTGAGGTCTAATTGATGCAATTACTCTTGCATAGCTTCTAGCCACTTAGGCTCCAGAAATGCCTCATCAACTTTGGTGGGCTCTATGATAGAGACAAAAGCAAAGTGACCACAAAGTTACACAAATGTGAAGCTTTTGAGTGTGTGAGAGGACCTGATGCATTGATGTTGTCGATGATTTTCTCAATCTGCATTTCATTTGCAACGCGAGGATGAACAGGTTGACGACTTTGATTGGGCTAAGCATTTTCTTTAGCGACATTTTCTTCAGATGCACCAGCATGATTTTCTTCACAATCTGGAATAGCTTCTTCAATAGATTCTTCAGTAGGTATAACTTCCTCAGTAGCCTTGAACTTGATCAATTCCTCAAGAGACAATTCATCTAGCACAGGAGATAGGTGCTCTCTTTGTGAGCCATTAGTTTCATTGAACCGCACATCTACAGTTTCAACAACCTTGTTGTGATAGGTGTTGAAGACTCTATAGGTGTGCGAGTCCTTTCCGTAACCAATCATAAAACCCTCATGTTCTTTCAGTGCAAATTTACAATTGTGATGTGGATAACTAATCTAATATTTAGCGCCGAAGACTTTCAAATAACTCACATTGGGTTTCGTGTAAGTGAGGAGTTCATATGAGGTCTTCTGGAAGAATTTATGAAGATATACTCTGTTGATGATGTGGCACGCAATATCAATAGCCTCAGGCCAGAAGCAATGAGGCGTCTTGTATTCATCAAACATAGTGCGAGCCATCTCAACAAGAGTCCAGTTCTTGTGCTCCACGACACCATTCTGCTGAGGAGTGTATGGGGCAGATAACTCGTGAGTAATACCAATTTCATCAAGATAGTCATCAAGACCAGTATTCTTGAACTCGGTCCCATTGTCACTCCTGATGTGCTTGATCTTCACACCGAAATTTGTGGAAGCCCTTGAGGAAAATCATTTGAAGACTTCCTACACTTCAGCTTTGTACATAATGATATGCACCCAGGTGTAATGAGAATAATCATCAACTATAACAAAGCCATATAGAGATGATGCATTTGTTAGTGTGGCATAATGAGTAGGGCCAAAGAGATCCATGTGAAGCAACTCAAAAGGACGAGTGGTAGTCATGATAGTCTTTGAGGGATGCTTGGATCTGGTGATCTTTCCAGCCTCACAAGCCCCACAAAGATGATCTTTGAGGAATTTGACACCCTCAATGCCAATGACATGCTTCTTCTTCACAAGCGTGTGCAAATTCCTCATGCCAGCATGACCGAGTCGACGATGCCATAGCCATCCTTCTGAAGCTTTTGCAAGTAGACATGTGGCAGGCTATGGTCTTGCATATAATTCAACAATATACAAGCTAGTCTCTCCTAAAGCCTTCGAAGACTTTGGGATTGTCAGATTCCATGAGCACAATGCAATGATATTTGCCAAAAGACGACAATGATGTCAAGATCACAAATCATTGAGACAGACATGAGGTTTAATCCGAGGGACTCGACAAGCATGACATTGTCCATGTGTCGATCCTTTGAGATTGCAGCCCTACCTAGACCCAATACCTTGCTTTTGCCTTTGTCAGCGTAGGTGATATGCCTCAGATGCGATGGATATAAAGCAGAGTCCATCAATAAGTTCTTGTCATCGGTCATGTGATTTGTACATCCACTGTCGAGGACCCACTCAGTAGCTTTGGGTGTTTCATCCTGCAGATGAATTAGTACATCTTACGAACTCATATATTTCATCAGTGAATAATATGACATCAAATTCATCAGATAGAATTTCATCAAGCAGTACGACAGAAATAGCAGTATAAGGACGTGAGAAATGAGTATTCATTTCTTCATGATTAGCTTGCGTCCTTTCAAGCATATTCAGGTGTCCAGCAAATTCTTCATACGTTCAAGTTCGTCTGGAGACCTAACCTTGCATAAGAGATTAGTTCTTTTTATTCACCGCCCACATCTAGAGGGGTGGCAAAGAGTCCATCATTCTGTGAGCTCCAAAAGAGAATGGTGGCATTGAAGCCAGTGCACTTTGTTTCACAGAAGAGGGGTTAGAGTAGGCATATGAACAAGCAGAGAAATTCTTTGAGGACTTATGAACATAATGATTTGAAGAATAATGCACATATTCATAGCTCTTAGATTTTCCTTGTGAAACAGAAGCGTTAGCACGATGATGTTCATATGAGGATCTGGATCCACGTGAGGAATTTGATCCATATGAGGATTTGGATCCACATGAGGAATTTGGTCCATATGAAGACTTCGGTCCATATTAAGAATTTGATCTGGGGTTCTATTCTTCACAGGTGGTGTCACGGGGACATTCACCTGAAGACTTTCAAGGCATATTTTGGGAACCCAGATTTTCTTCATAGGAGGACTGTTTCTGCAGTTAGTTATAACATATCAAGCAAATACTTCACCATTCTGATTTTTGAACAGCTTATAGTTGGAGTCAAATGACTCATCGGATGAATATGAAGATTCACATGTAAAGCCAGATAAAGTGGATGGGTCTACGGGAGGTCCTCTTGCAGCAACCCATGTGGTTTTGGGGTACTGCTCAGGTTTCCAGTAGGACCCATCAGCATTGAGTTTCCTCCCAAAAGCAATACCCTCGTTCCTAGGGTTCCTATTGAGGATATGTTTCTTAAGCACATCACAAAGAGCCTGATGCCCTTTGAGGCTTTTTTACTTGCCTGTCACATACAATTCCTTCAACCCTGCATTGTTAGTGATACTAGTGGTATCTGATACGTCTCTAATGTATCTATAATTTTTTATTGTTCCATGTTGTTATATTATCATTCTTGGATATTTTACAATCATTTTATAGCAACTTTATACCATTTTTTGGACTAACTTATTGACATAGTGCCCAGTGCCAGTTGCTATTTTTTGCTTGTTTTTTACTTTCCAGGAAATCAATACCAAACGGAGTGCCAGAGGAGGGCTCCGAGGGGAGCACAACCCACCTGGGCGCGCCTGGGGGCCCAAGCGCCCTGGTGGGTTGTGCCCACCTTGGCCGCCTCCCGCACCGCCTCTTCACTCTATAAATACCCCAATATTCCAGAAACCCTAGGAGAGATGACGAAAAATAATTCCAGCCACCACAAGTTCCAGAAACCAAAGATCTAATCTAGACACCATCACGGAGGGGTTCATCATCCTCATTGGTGCCTCTCCGATGATGTGTGAGTAGTTCATTGTAGACCTACGGGTTCATAGTTAGTAGCTAGATGGCTTCCGCTCTCTCTCTCTCTCTCTCTCTATCTCTCTCTCTCTCTCTCTCTCTCTCTCTCTCTCTCTCTCTTTTGATTCTCAATACAATGGTCTCTTGGAGATCTATTTGATGTAACTCTTTTTGTGGTGTGTTTGTTGGGATCCGATGAACTTTGAGTTTATGATTAGATCTATGTTTTTATCCATGGAAGTTATTTGAGCTTCTTTGATCTCTTATATGCATGATTACTTATATCCTCATATTTCTTCTTTGAATCTTTGGTTTAGTTAGACCAACTAGATCAATTTTTCTTGCCATGGGTAGAGCTGCTTTGTGATGGGTTCGATCTTACGGTGCTTGATCCCAGTGACGGAAGGGGAACCGACACGTATGTATCATTGTTATTAAGGATAACAAGATGGGGTCTATTCCTACATGACTAGATCTTGTCTACATCATGTCATCATTTTTATTGCATTACTCTGTTTTTCCATGAACGTAATACACTAGATGCATGCTAGATAGCGGTCGATGTGTGGAGTAATAGTAGTAGATGCAGGCAGGAGTTGTTCTACTAATATTGGACGTGATGCCTATATAACGATCATTGCCTGGATATCATCATGATTATTTGAAGTTCTATCAATTTCCCAACAGTAATTTATTTACCCATCGTATGCTATTTTTCTCTAGAGAAGCCACTAGTGAAATCTACGGCCCCCGGGTCTCTTCTTTATCATATTTTCCTTTGAGATCTATTTTTATTCACGTTTGTTTTCAGATCTATTAATCCAAAACCCCAAAGAGACCTTACTGCAATTTTTATTTATTTATTTTATCATGTTCCCGCAAGATCTATTTATCCAATCTACTAGAAATCTTACATATCTTTTACCTAGGAGGGATTGACAACCCCTCTTTTATGTCGGGTTGCAAGTATTTGCTCTTTGTGTGTACTTACCGTTTATGTAGTGTTGCGTGGTTCTCCTACTGGTTCGATAACCTTGGTCTCATCACTGAGGGAAATTCCTACCGTCGCTATGCTGCATCATCCCTTCCTCTTTGGGGAAATACCGACGTAGTTCAAGCCGCATCAGTATCCTCAGATGAGGAATTCGTGACCACGAAAATAGTTGAAGAATTTGTAGCAATAGAAGCATTTGAACTTTCAGGTGAAGAATTGGCAGATTCACGTTCAATGCATTTCAAACATGGTGGAATGAATTCTTCCTAAGCGGAACTGATCTGTTGAGCAAGCAATGAATCATTTTCCTTCTGGAGGTCTTCATGACTCATCCTTAGCTTCTCAAGATCTTGCTTTCTTTGAAGAAATTCATAAGAAAGCTTCTCATGATCGGCTAAGAGAGTTTCATGACGACTTTGAAGGTTATCAAACTTAGACTATAGTCGTTGAAGATTATCAGTCAGAGTTTGAGTTTGATCCATTTCCTCACCCAACATGTCATCGCTTTTCTCTAGCAAGTTTTGAACCCTTTCCAAAGTTTTTTATTGTTACACATCAATATTAGCAAGTTTGGAATAGCTAGGTTTGAGATTTTCATCAAGTTCATACTCACTTGATTCAGAGGAGGGATATCTGAGTACCTTGGCACCTATCGCCATGAAGCAATAGGCAGAAGCATAGTCATCGTCGCCATTGTCAGCAGTGTTGGTGTTGCCATGTTCCTTAGTGTTGAAGATAGACTTGCTGACAAAAGCAGTAGTGAGAGCTAGGCTCGCCACACCAGAGTCTGACTCCTCAGATGCCTCCTTGATGACCCACAAGTGTAGGGGATCTATCGTAGTCCTTTCCATAAGTAAAAGGGTCGAACCCAATGAGGAGCAGAAGGACATAACAAGCGGTTTTCAGTAAGGTATTCTCTGCAAGCACTGAAATTATCAGTAACAGATAGTTTTGTGATAAGGTAATTCGTAACGGGTAACAAGTAACAAAGGTAAATAAAGTGTAGCAAGGTGTCCCAATCCTTTTTGTAGAAAAGGACAAGCCTGGACAAGTTCTTATATGAAGGAAAATGCTCCCGAGGACACATCGGGATTATCGCCAAGCTAGTTTTCATCATGCTCATATGATTTGCGTTCGTTACATTGATAATTTGATATGCGCGTGGACCGGTGCTTGGGAACTGCCCTTCCTTGGAAAAGCATCCCACTTATGATTAACCCCTATTGCAAGCATCCGCAACTACAAAATAAGTATTAAGGTAAACCTAACCATAGCATGAAACATGTGGATCCAAATCAGCCCCTTACGAAGCAACTCATAAACTAGGGTTTAAGCTTCTGTCACTCTAGTAACCCATCATCTACTTATTACTTCCCAATGCCTTCCTCTAGGCCCAAACAATGGTGAAGTGTCATGTAGTCGACGTTCACATAACACCACTAGAGGAAAGACAACATACATCTCATCAAAATATCGAACGAATACCAAATTCACATGACTACTTATAGCAAGACTTCTCCCATGTCCTCATGAACAAAGTAACTACTCACAAATCATATTCATGTTCATAATCAGAGGGGTATTAATATGCATATAGGATCTGAACATATGATCTTCCACCGAATAAACCAACTAGCATCAACTACAAGGAGTAATCAACACTACTAGCAACCTACAGGTACCAATCTGATATTTTGGAACAAAGATTGAATACAAGAGATGAACTACGGTTTGAGAGGATATGGTGATGGTGAAGATGTTGATGGAGATTGACCCCCTCCCGCTGAGAGGATCGATGGTGATGACGATGGTGATGATTTCCCCCTCCCAGAGGGATGTTTCCCCGGTAGAACAGCTTCGCCGGAGCCCTAGATTGGTTCCGCCAAGGTTTCGCCTCGTGGCGGCAGTGTTTCGTCCCGAAATCTTGCTTATGATTTTTTCCAGGGTAAAAGACTTCATATAGCAGAAGATGGCCACTGGAGGACTGCCAGGGGGCCCACGAGGTAGGGTGGCGCGCCCAGGGGGTAGGGCGCACCCGCCACCCTCGTGGCCAGGGTGTAGGCCCCCTTTGGTACTTTCTTCGCCCATTATTTTTTACTAATTCCAGAAATAACTTTCGTGGAGTTTCAGGACTTTTGGAGCTGTGTAGAATAAGTCTCTAATATTTGCTCCTTTTCCAGCCCAGAATTCCAGCTGCCGACATTCTCCCTCTTCATGTAAACCTTGTAAAATAAGAGAGAATAGGCATAAGTATTGTGACATAACGTGTAATAACATCCCATAATGCAATAAATATCGATATAAAATCATGATGCAAAATGGATGTATCAACTCCCCCAAGCTTAGACCTCGCCTCAAGCGAAAGCCGATATGGAAAAATATGTCCACATGTTTAGATATAGAGGTGTCGATAAAATAAAATACGGACATGAGGGCATCATGATCATTCTTATAACAACAACATATATATATTTTGTCATATGATTTCTTATGCTAAAGTAACAATCTATTCACAATGTCAAGTATGAATCAGAAACTTCATTGAAAACTAACAAACTATAATCTCGGTCATTGAAGCAATTGCAATTTATCATAACATCGGAAAGAGCCAATATAAGAGCTTTTCAGCAAGTCCACATACTCAACTATCATTTAGTCTTTCACAATTGCTAACACTCACACAATACTTACGGGTATGGACTTTTAATCGGACACAGAGAAATATAGGGGCTTATAGTGTTGCCTCCCAACCTTTTACCTCAAGGGTAATGTCAACAATAATAATTCATGCTAACTTACATCCAATTGGATATATATATATATATATATATATATATATATATATATATCAGGATCTTTCCAACACAAGGTGCTTGCCAAAGGATAAAATATAAAAAGTGAAGGTGAAGATCACCATGACTCCTGCATAATGTATAAGACAAGAATAAAAGATAGGCCCTTCGCAGAGGGAAGCAGAGGTTGTCATGTGCTTTTATGGTTGGATGCACGAAATCTGAATGCAAAAGAACGTCACTTTATATTGCCACTTGTGATATGGACCTTTATTATGCAGTCCGTCACTTTTATTGCTTCCATATCACAAGATCGTATAAAGCTTATTTTCTCCACACTAATAAGTCATACATATTTAGAGAACAATTTTTATTGCATGCAACATGACAACTTACTTGAAGGATCTTACTCAATCCATAGGTAGATATGGTGGACTCTCATGGCGAAACTGGATTTAAGGATATTTGGAAGCACAAGTAGTATCTCTACTTGGTGCAAAGAATTTGGCTAGCATTAGAGGGAAAGGCAAGCTCAACATGTTGGATGATCCATGACAATATACTTTATTTCGGATATAAGAAATCATAACCCATTACGTTGTCTTCCTTGTCCAACATCAACTCTTTAGCATGTCATATTTTAACGAGTGCTCACAATCATAAAAGATGTCCAAGATAGTGTATTTATATGTGAGAACCTCTCTTTCTTTATTACTTCCTATTAATTGCAACTATGACCAAAACTATGTTTTCCAACTCTTAACAACTTTTATTCATTATACTCTTTATATGTGAAGTCATTACTCTCCATAAGATCAATATGATCTTTTCTTTCTTTCTTTTTCTTTTATTCCCTCAAGAACATAGCAAGATAGCAAAGCCCTTGACTCAACACTAATCTTTATATTATATAGCTCACGGACTCGATTACATAGAAGGATCATAAGGCAAAACTCAATACTAAATCATACTAAAACTTTATTCTACTAGATCAAGATATTACCAAAAGGATCGAACTAAGAAAAATGGTAAAGATAGGAGTGTGATGGTGATATGATACCGGGGCACCTCCCCCAAGCTTGGCAGTTGCCAAGGGGAGTGCCCATAGCCATGTGATTATGTCTCTTTCTTCGGAGGTGGTGGTGTGATATTCTTGGCGATGATGCCCCTCGGGATGCGATTATCCTAATAGAGCTTATTAACTTGCTGCTTGAGGTCCATTATTTCCTTACGGAGCTTACCTGTGACTGCTAAAGCTCCTTTCACCCATGGATGTTGCATAGTTGTTGGAGAACAAGTGACACTCTTTTTCATATTCTCATAAGAAAGAAATCTAACATTGGAAGGGATGACCAAGTTTGGAATAGCTGAGCTCTGTAGTTCCCCCATCGTGAATCCGGCTCGGAAACGAGAAGTAACTTCTTGATCCTCCTCCATGGCATCTATCCTTTCCAAGTCGGCCTCCATCTCCTCCTCGGTTGATGGCCCAAAGTGATAGGCATCGCTATTTGCTCCTGGACCCGGTGTCGGATGAGACACCCGAATCTCCCCTATTGACTCTTGAGAAGACATCTTGCTCGAAATCCGCTGCAGAAATAGCTCGAAACAAAAACAGAGGATATTTGTGTGATACGGTGGTCAAAACCTTCGGGAGATTATACAATGAACTTTTACCAACCGAAAGAAGTATCGTGCAAGAAAACGGAGTTCGGAGAGCACACGAGGTGCCCACGAGGCAGGGGGCACGCCCAGGGGGTAGGGCGCGCCCTCCATCCTCATGGATGCCTCATGTCCTTCCTGGACTACTTCTTATTTTCCTATTTTATTAAATATTCCAAAACGGAGAAAAATTGCTATTAGAACTGTTTTGGAGTCGGTTTACTTACCGTACCACATACCTATTCCTTTTCGGAGTCTAAGACGTTCTGGAAAGTGTCCCTTATGTATTCCTCCGGGGTTACAGTTTCAATAACATTGGTTTCAACATTTATTGGATTACCTGAGATATAATGTTTGATCCTTTGACCGTTCACCACCTTTGGACTTGTGCCTTCGAAGTTGTTGATTTTTATGGCACCGGAACGATAGACCTCCTCGATAACGTAAGGGCCTGCCCATTTAGAAGAAGTTTTCCTGCAAAACATAATCACCTACATTAAACTCATGCTTTTGTATCCTTTTTTCATGCCATCTTTTAACTTTTTCTTTAAACAGTTTGGCATTCCCATAGGCTTGAGTTCTCCATTCATCAAGTGAGCTTATGTCAAATAACCTCTTCTCACCGGCAAGTTTAAAATCATAACTGAGCTCTTTAATGGCCCAATATGCCTTATGTTCTAGTTTGAGAGGTAAGTGACATGCTTTTCCATAAACCATTTTATATGGAGACATACCCATAGGATTTTTATATGCAGTTCTATAAGCCCATAATGCATCATCAAGTTTCTTGGACCAATTCTTTCTAGATCTATTAATAGTCTTTTGCAAAGTCAATTTGAGCTCTCTGATACTTAGTTCTACTTGGCCACTAGAATGTGGGTGATATGGAGATGCAATTCTATGATTAACATCATACTTAGCAAGCATTTTACAAAAAGCACCATGAATAAAATGTGAACCACCATTAGTCATTAGGTATCTAGGGACTCCAAACCTCGGAAAAATAACTTCTTTAAGCATCTTAATAGAGGTGTTATGATCAGCACTACTAGTTGGAATAGCTTCTACCCACTTAGTAATGTAATCAACAACAACTAAAATATGTGTACACCCATTAGAAGAAGGAAACGGTCCCTAAAAGCCCCAAACATCAAATGATTCAATAACAAGGGAATAATTCATAGGCATTTCTTGACGTCTATTAATATTACCAATTCTTTGACAATCATCACAAGACAGGACAAACTTATGGGCATCCTTGAAGAGAGTAGGCCAATAAAAACCGGATTGCAATACCTTATGCGCAGTTCTTTCTCCAGCGGGTGTCCTCCATAAGCCTCGGAGTGACACTTGCGTAGGATCAGTTCCTGTTCATGCACACGTACACAATGTCTAATAACACCATCTACTCCTTATTTATAAAGGTGTGGGTCATCCCAGAATTAATTTCTTAAATCATATAAGAACTTTTTCTTTTGCTGGTATGTGAAACTAGGTGGTATAAATTTAGCAACAATGTAATTAGCATAATTAGCATACAATGGAGCAGTACGAGAAGCATTTATGACAGCTAATTGTTCATCAGGAAAGCTATCATCAATAGGTAGTGGGTCATCAAGAACATTCTCTAACCTAGACAAGTTGTCTGCAACGGGGTTCTCAGATCCCTTTCTATCAATAATATGCAAATCAAATTCTTGTAATAGCAGAACCCATCTAATAAGTCTAGGTTTAGCATCTTTCTTTTCCAAAAGATATTTAATAGCAGCATGATCAGTGTGAATAGTTACTTTAGAATCAACAATATATGGTCTAAACTTATCACAAGCAAATACAACTGCTAAGAATTCTTTTTCGGTAGTAGCATAATTTCTCTGGGCACTGTCTAGGGTTTTACTAGCATATTGAATAACATTTAGTTTCTTATCAACTCTTTGTCCTAGAATAGCACCTGCGGCATAATCACTAGCATCACACATAATTTCAAAGGGTAAATTCCAATCAGGTGGCTGAACAATAGGTGCAGAATCAAAGCTTTCTTAAGTATTTCAAATGCTTCTACACAATCATCATCGAAGATAAAAGGAATATCTTTTTGTAAGAGATTAGTCAGAGGCCTAGAAATTTAGAGAAGTCCTTAATGAACCTCCTATAAAAACTGGCATGACCAAGGAAACTTCTTATACCTTTTATGTCTTTAGGACACGACATCTTTTCAATAGCATCAACTTTAGCTTTATCAACCTCAATACCTCTTTCAGAACTTTTATGCCCCAAGACAATACCTTCATTAACCATAAAGTGGCACTTCACCCAATTCAAGACAAGATTAGTATCTTCGCATCTCTGCAAAACTCGATCAAGGTTGCTCAAGCAATCATCAAAAGAAGATCCATAAATGGAGAAACCATCCATGAAAACCTCAACAATCTTTTCACAAAATTCAGAGAATATAGAAATCATGCATCTTTGAAAGGTAGCAGGTGCATTACATACACCAAAAGGCATACGTCTATAAGCAAAAGTACCGAAAGGGCAAGTAACAGTGGTCTTTTCTTTATCCTCTTTTGACACAGGTATTTGAGAGAAACCAGAGTAACCATCTAGAAAGGAAAAATGTGTATGTTTAGATAATCTTTCTAGCATTTGATCAATAAAAGGCAGAGGGTAATGATCCTTTTTAGTAGCTTTATTTAATTTGCGGAAATCAATTACCATCCTATAACCTGTAACAATTCTTTGCAGGATCAATTCATCTTTATCATTAGGAACGACAGTTACCTCCCTTCTTAGGGACACAATGGATAGGACTTACCCACTGACTATCAGCAACGAGATAAATTATACCTGCCTCCAGGAGCTTTAGTATTTCTTTTCTTACCACTTCTTTCATCTTAGGATTTAACCGTCGTTGGTGATCAACAACTGGTTTGGCGTCTTTCTCCAATTTTATTTTGTGTTGGCATAGAGTGGGACTAATGCCCTTAATATCATCAAGAGTATATCCAATAGCAGCACGGTGCTTCTTCAGAGCTTTCAATAATTTCTCCTCTTCCTCCTCTGAAAGGTTAGCACTAATAATAACAAGATATATCTTCTTTTCATCAAGATAAGCATATTTAAGAGTATTAGGTAGCGGTTTAAGCTCAAACACGGGATCACCCTTGGGTGGTGGAGGATCCCCTAGAATTTCAACAGGCAAGTTGTGTTTAAAAATAGGTCCCTGTTTAAAGAATACTTCATCTATCTCCCTTCTTTCATTCATAAACATATCATTTTCATGGTCTAGCAAATATTGTTCTAAAGGATCATTAGGAGGCACGGCAATAGAAGCAAGACCAATAATTTCATCCTTACTAGGCAATTCTTTATCATGAGGTTGTCTACGAAATTTAGCAAAATTAAACTCATGAGACATATCCCCCAGACCAATAGTAACAATATCCTTTTTGCAGTCTATCTTAGCATTAATAGTATTCGAGAAGGGTCTACCAAATATAATGGGACAAAAGTCATCTTGTGGGGAACCAAGAACAAAATCAGCAGGATATTTAACTTTCCCACACAAAACTTCAACATCTCTAACAATCCCAACTGGTGAAATAGTATCTCTATTGGCAAGCTTAATTGTAACATCTATTTCTTCTATCTCAGCAGGTGCAATATCATGCATAATTTCTTTGTATAAGGAATGAGGTATTGCACTAGCACTAGCACCCATATCGCATAAGCCATGATAACAATGATCTCCTATTTTAACAGAAATAATAGGCATGACTACAACAGGTCTATGTTTATTTTTAGTATCGGGTCTAGCAGTTCTAGCAGCTTCATCACAGAAGTAAATAACATGCCCATCAATATTATCAGCCAAGAGATCTTTAACCATAGCAATACTAGGTTCAACTTTAATTTGCTCAGGTGGTGTCAGTGTTCTAGTATTACTCTTACAAACCACAGTTGAAGCCTTAGCATGATCCTTTATCCTAAGAGGGAAAGGTGGTTTCTCAATATAGGTAGTCGGAACAATAGGATCATTATAAGTGATAATCTTTTTTTCAACTTTAATAGGTGCAAATACTTTTACTTCAGTGGGAGGATTATATTTAAACCACTTCTCCTTAGGAAGGTCAACATGAGTAGCAAATGATTCACAGAAAGAAGCTACTATCTTAGAGTCAAGTCCATCTTTAGTGCTAAATTCACGGAAAACATCGGTATCCATAAAAGATTTAACACAATCAAACATAGGTGTCATACCTGACTCCTTACCTTCGTCGAGATCCCAATCTTCAGAGTTGCGTTTGATTCTTTCCAATAAATCCCATTTGAATTCAATAGCATTCATCATAAAAGAACCAATACAAGAAGTATCGAGCATGGAGAGATTGTTGAGAGAAAGCCGAGCATAAATTTTTTGAATAATCATTTCTCTTGAGAGCTCATGATTGGGGCATGAATATAACATTGACTTAAGCCTCCCCAATCTTGAGTGATGCTTTCTCCTTCACGAGGCCAAAAATTATATATATAATTACGATCACGATGAACAAGATGCATAGGATAAAACTTGTGATGAAATTCCAATTTCAATCGGTTGTAGTTCCATGATCCCATATCATCACATAGCCTAAACCATGTCAATGCCTCTCCCTTCAAAGATAAAGGGAAGACCTTCTTCTTGATAACATCGTTAGGCATACCTGCAAGCTTAAATAATCCACAAACTTCAGATACATAGATTAGGTGCAAATCAGGATGCAATGTTCCATCTCCTGTAAAAGGATTAGCTAGCAGTTTCTCTATCATACCCGAAGGAATTTCAAAGTAAACATTTTCAGTAGGTTTAGTAGGTTGAGGAGAAACTCTTTGCTCCACTAGTCGGGTGAAGATACCCTGAACAAGCCCCTCAAAGGATTATGTTCCATAGTAACAAGTGACAGTAAATTTCAGCACACTATATAAATTTTTCCTTACCAAGTTCCACTTACCAAAGGCGCTTCACTCCCCGAAAACGGCGCCATAAAAGAGTCTTGATGACCCACAAGTGTAGGGGATCTATTGTAGTCCTTTTGATAAGTAAGAGTGTCGAACCCAACAAGGAGCAGAAGGAAATGACAAGCGGTTTTCACTAAGGTATTCTCCGCAAAGACTGAAATTATCGGCAATAGATAGTTTTGTGATAAGGTAATTCGTAACGGGTAACAACTAACAAAGGTAAATAAAGTGCAGAAAGGTGGCCCAGTCCTTTTTGTAGCAAAGGACAAGCCTGGAAAAGTTCTTACACTCCCAAGGACACATGGGGATTATCGCCAAGCTAGTTTTCATCACGCTCATATGATTCACGTTCGTTACTTTGATAATTTGATATGTGCGTGGACCGGTGCTTGGGTACTACTCTTCCTTGGACAAGCATCCCACTTATGATTAACCCCTATTGCAAGCATCCACAACTACAAAAGAAGTATTAAGGTAAACCTAACCATAGAATGAAACATGTGGATCCAAATCAGCCCCTTACGAAGAAACTCATAAACTAGGGTTTAAGCTTCTGTCACTCTAGCAACCCATCATCTACTTATTACTTCCCAATGCCTTCCTCTAGGCCCAAACAATGGTGAAGTGTCATGTAGTCGACGTTCACATAACACCACTAGAGGAACGACAACATACATCTCATCAAAATATAGAACGAATACCAAATTCACATGACTACTTATAGCAAGACTTCTCCCATGTCCTCAGGAACAAACGTAACTACTCACAAATCATATTCATGTTCATAATCAGAGGGGTATTAATATGTATATAGGATCTGAACATATGATCTTCCACCGAATAAACCAACTAGTATCAACTACAAGGAGTAATCAATACTACTAGCAACCTACAGGTACCAATCTGATGTTTTGGAACAAAGATTGAATACAAGAGATGAACTAGGGTTTGAGAGGAGATGGTGCTGGTGAAGATGTTGATGGAGATTGACCCCCTCCCGCTGAGAGGATCGATGGTGATGATGATGGTGATGATTTCCCCCTCCCAGAGGGATGTTTCCCCGACAGAACAGCTCCGCCGGAGCCCTAGATTGGTTCCGCCAAGGTTCTGCCTCGTGGCGGCGGTGTTCCGTCTCGAAAGCTTGCTTATGATTTTTTCCAGGGTAAAAGACTTCATATAGCAGAAGATGGCCACATGAGGACTGCCAGGGGGCCCACGAGGCAGGGGGCGCGCCCATGGGGGTAGGGTACGCCCCCACCCTCGTGGCCATGGTGTGGGCCCCCTCTGGTACTTTCTTCGCCAATTATTTTTTACTAAATCCAATAATAACTTTCTTGGAGTTTCAGGACTTTTGGAGTTGTGCAAAGTAGGTCTCTAATATTTGCTCCTTTTCCGGCCTAGAATTCTAGATGCCAGCATTCTCCCTCTTCATGTAAAATAAGAGAGAATAGGCATAAGTATTGTGACATAACGTGTAATAACAGCCCATAATGCAATAAATATCGATATAAAAGCATGATGCAAAATGGACGTATCACTCATCTTCCTCGTTTTCTTCAGATTCAGCTTCAGAATCCATTTCCTTGCCAATGAATGCCCAAGCCTTTCTGGAACTGGTCTTCTTGTAAGGATGAAGACTTTGACGATGAGGACTTTCAAGATTTCTTCTTCTTCTTCAAGTCATCTGAACCATCATCCTTGTACTCCTTCTTCTTCTTTGATTCCTTTGCCCACTGAGGACAGTCAGTTATGTAGTGACCAGGTTTCTTACATTTGTGGCAAATCCTATTCTTGTAATCGAGGGATGAGGAATCTGATCTCATGTCATCACCTCTTGAAGATTTTCCAAAGGGACCACATCTTGAGAACTTCTGGAATTTCCTCACGAGCATTGCTAGCTCATGGCTTAGTTTTTCATGATCTCCAAGGCTGCTACTAGAATCTTCTCCTTCAGATGAGGAAACTACCTTGGCATTCAGTGTGTGTGATCTTCCATAGCTTGGCCCGTAGAGATCTCTCTTCTTAGCTTGTTGGAATTCGTGAGTGTTCATCCTCTCAAGGATATCAGCAGGATCTAGTGACTTGTAGTCTCCACGTTCTTGAATCATCAGTGCCAGGTATCGAATGAGGAATCAAGTGATCTCAGCAGTTTCTTCACCACCTCAGAGTTAGTGATGTTAGTGGCGCCAAGTGCTTGAAGCTCATTTGAGATGTTAGTGAGGCGATCGAAGGTTTGTTGAACATTTTCGTTTTCTAGTCTTTTGAAGCGGTTGAAGAGATTGCAAAGAACGTCAACTCGAGAGTCACGTTGAGTTGAGACTCCTTCATTAACCTTGGACAACCTATCCCGGATTAGCTTTGCAGTCTCCAAAGCACTCACTCTGCCGTACTATCCTTTGCTCAGATGGCCACATATGATATTCTTCGCTTGAGAGTCAAGTTGCTTGAATCTCTTCACATCAGTAGCGTTCACGGAAGGAGTGATGGAGGGAACGCCATTTTCCACAACGTACCAGAGATCATTGTCAATTGCCTCAAGATGCATGCGCATCTTGTTCTTCCAGTAGGGCTAGTCCGTCCAATCGAAGGTAGGACACCCAGCCGAGACCTTGATCATGCCTGCGATCGACATAAATAAAACTCCAGGTGGTTACACCAAAATCACATAGAACAAGGGAGTACCTTGCTCTAATACCAATTGAAAGTGCGTAATGTGGACTACAAGGGGGTGAATAGGCGATTTTTACAAATTCGTCACTGAGGAAATTCAACTTGAGTAATTTGCTAAGCGACGAACTACAAGCAGTGGAGCGGTTAGGTATTGAAACCAAAGGACACACAGTCCCGGACACACAGTCCTCACTGTATTCTCCTTGAGCTAAGATCACACAAACCTCACCCAATCACTCGTGGTAAGTCTTCAGGTGACTTCCAAACCTTCACAGACTTGGTCACTCGACGATCCACAATTCCTCTTGGATGCTCTAGACCATGACGCCCAATTGTCTGGAAGATGCACAGTCTTCAAATGTAACAACCATCAGTTCCACATAGGAACAATCTCTTCAGTGATGCTCAATCACTTTGGGTTGTAGGTGTTTGGGTTTGGGTTTTTCCTCACTGATGATTTTCTCTCGAAGTCCTTGGAGGATTGGATTCTCTAAATGACAAGTGTTAGTTTCTCTCGGAGCAGCCAACCAAGTTGTGGTTGAGGGGGCGGCTATTTATAGCCAGGGAGCAGCCCCACATGATAAGACATAAATGCCCTTCAATGATATGACCGTTAGGTGGATAAGATATTTTGGGATAGCTAGCGCGTAGCACAGCAACGGTCAAAAATTTGAGCTCTCAAATTCCTGAGGGCTATCATGTTCCTCACTTGTAGGCAATTCACACTGGCAAATTCCTGGTAGAACAAATTCCTCAGAGACCAGATGATCTTCGTCTCTATCACTGAAGAAATTGACTATACTGTATGAGATTTCCAAAGGCTTCACTCGAAGGATTGGGTAGGTGTAGGATTTGAGATGAGCATCACTTGGAAATTTTTCCTTAGTTTTACCTTGACCCCCTTTAATAGTAAAGTGTTTCCTATGACTCAAGAAAGAGAAAATTAAGCTACAAAAACAAAAGTCTTCACGCTTCATAATCCTTGCATCAAAGTCTTCAAGGCCACACCAATTTCCTCATTTTCAAAGTCTTCAAAAAAACCAAAGTCTTCAAATGAGGACATTCGTTTTTAGGGGTTGACTTTCTTCGTAAATATCAAACTCTTCATAGACATATAGAACATGTGTACACTCACAAACAAATTAGTCCTATAACCTATAATTCTTCAATACACAAAAATCACTAAGGGGCACTAGATGCACTTACACCCTGCAGCTCAGTGCAGACGAAAATAGTGCTACATGCAATCTTATCTACATGAACATGCAATGCTCATGATATGCTTATGCATGCATGCAATTTGTCGGGGGCCCCCAGCACTTCATTTATTTATCTGTTGCTTAGGGTCTACGCCTGGCTTTGTACAGGGGTTACATGCAACATCGGCAAGGCCTGTACAAAATGGTGGCTATCGGGCAGGGCCCGATGGCCACGCCTTACGGATAGAACTTACGGAGATTCTCAATGTTCCATGAGTTTTGCAACTGAATGCAATCTTCGATCTCCAAATGGACTGCGCCAGGTCTGGTGACTCGTACTACTAGGTAAGGGCCTTCCCACTTTGGCGTCAACTTGTTTGTACCCTTGGCAGACTGAACGCACCTAAGGACAAGGTCGCCCTCCTCAAAGCTCCGGGCATGAACCCTGTGGCTTTGATAGCGATGTAGGGCTTGCTGGTAGCGTGCAGCATGCGTAGCAGCTCGGAGACGGTTCTCCTCAAGTAGCACAACATCGTTACGCCGATGCAGTTCTTGCGCTACTTCATCATAGGCAAGCACTCGAGATGACCCGTATATGAGTTCTGTGGGGATAACTGCTTCTGCCCCATAGACTAGGGAGAAGGGAGTCTGCCCGGTAGCTCGATTTAGTGTTGTACCGAGGGACCAAAGAACCACCGGCAGCTCATCGATACATTGCATGTCGCACTTCCGCAGCTTATCAAAAGTTCTTGTCTTGAGGCCTCGCAACACTTCAATGTTCGCCCTCTCAGCTTGCCCATTGCTCCTGGGATTGGCAATAGAGGCAAATGAGATTTTGCTTCCGAGGGCATGGACGTATTGCGTGAAGGCGCGACTCGTGAATTGGGTGCCATTGTCGGTGATGATTTAGGCAGGTACGCCGTAGTGGCACCCCAATCCTTTCAAGAACTTGATAGCTGACTGTGCGGTCACCTTCCTCACAGGCTCCACCTCTGGCCAGTTTGTGAACTTGTTGATAGCGACGAACAAGAACTCAAAGCCCCCAGTAGCACGAGGGAAGGGGCCCAACATATTGAGCCCCCAGACCGAGAAGGGCCATGATAAAGGGATCGTCTAGAGAGCTTGGGCAGGCTGATGGATGTTCTTGGGGTGGAACTGGCAGGCTTCACATGTAGTGACTAGCTCGATTGCATCACTATAAAAAAAATACACTTCTGTGATGATACGTGTTTGTCACAGTAGGTCACCTTTTTTGTCATGTATGTACATCCATGATGATTTTATGACAGAATCAAGATAGTCATACCTATGCTGTCGTAGAAGTGTTCCATGACAATACCAAAATTATCATCACGAAAGTGTTCACTTCCATGATGATAAATGATGCATCATGGAAGTGCTTTCGTCAAGGATAACTGACACGTGGCATCCACCATAATGGCTCGCCATTAAGCTATCGGGTCCGGTTTTGGATCCGATAACCCGTTAACAGCCCGGACCAATGGGGATTTTCCACGTGTAAAATTCTCATGGGCCGAAGGAAACACGTGTCAACTCGTCATTGGGTCAGATAGGCGCCTATGAAATGTCGACACGTGTGAAGGCCCAACACTGGCCCATTTAGCTTACAAAGGCTGGCCAATTTGACTTGGTCAAAAGTTCGGGGGCCGGCCCATGAAAAGCTTGTTAAAGGTATGTTCGCATATAGCCCATTTATGGCCCGGTAACTCATGACCCGTTAGGGCCTTCCCAAAATCGGCCCAACAGCGTGATGTGGCCGTCGAAATATAACACCAGCCCGTTTCACTTTCAGCCCATGTATGGCCCACGATGTCTTTCGGCCCATATGAGGCCTTTCGTATCTTTAGGCCCTTTAGGCCCATGGTGACTCTGGCCCATAATGTACAGTAAATTTCTTTGTACTGATTAACGACCCATGATTCACATGGGCCATTTCCAGCCCGTGTTAGCTTTCGGGCTACTAACGGCCCATACGTTCTTGGGCTCCTTTCCAGCCCTCGATTATTTTCGGCCCATTACTAACTTGTTCCCCTAATGGGCCAAATTTGGCCCGTGGTTAGAATCGGCCCGTTTGTGGCCTGTTAACCCGTTGCACCGTTTCCAGCCCGTCCTATATTCTAGTCCATTAGTGACCCATTATGCTTGTGAAAGAATTAAGCCTTTGCTGTCTTATGGCCTGTTAACGGCCCGTTACCGTGCTGGCCCGATACCAATTACGCCCGTTTACAGCCCATATGGACCTATTTATCCGACGGCCCGAGGCCCACCGATTCCACGGCTTGTTGGAGGCTCATTTATCCAACGGCCCGTAGGAGGCCCATGGATCCTACGGCCTATAGCAGGCTCAAGGTTACTACGTTCCGTATATGGCATATGGTTGTTGCGGCCACTAGCAAACCAGGGAAAAAGAAGACTAGGAAATAAATAAGCCAGAAACTAACGCTAGGCTATTAAGGCGATTGCACAGATTACATCCACTGGGCATCAAAGTATGCCACAGTGCAATTATAGGGAACACCCTACACTATACAAAAATGACTTGTTGTTTTCTTAAGTCGGTGGCTGCATGTTAAGTACAAATTTTGTATCGCAACAAACAAATTACAACCATACAACAAAAGAAAGGTTGGCATAGAAGTGAACAGTCTGGCAGATAAATGCACCACCAGCTCCTTCTTACTATCCACTGTCTATGCACCCTACCTAAATAGAGAAAGGACAAGGTTTCTCAAGGCTATGAGCAGTTTGAATGTGTAACACAACCTTCAGTGGATCATTTTGGGTGACTTTAACATATACAGATTTGTTCACGAGAAGTCACAGGGCCAGATCAGCTGGAATGTGATGGAAAGGTTCAACTCTTGGATCAGAGACAGTGGGCTTGATGACATACAGATCGATAACAGGTTGTTCACATGGTCTAACAAGAGGAGCTCCCCCACCATAGTTCATTTGGATCGTGTGCTAGTCAATACGGCTTGGAATTTGAGCTTTCTCCACACCTCTGCCTCGGTTGTACCTGTAACAACTTCAGATCATGCTCCTATCTTGGTCAAGTTTTCTGATGATATTCCCAGGAGCAGTTTATTCAGGATGGAAAACCATTGGTTGGAAATAGAGGAGGCTAGGAACATTATTATGGACTGTTGGTCGAGGGGCACCAGACGTTTTGCCTCCTCTGCATCCCTCATAAGTTTAAAAATGAGAAGGGTCAGAGCTGCCTTACACTTTTGATGCAGAAACAAATCTAGTCTTCAGGTGCTCATTAAGAATAATAAGCATGTGGTGTGTTTCCTGAATGTGGTGGAGGAAAGGAGAGCTTTGTATTTGCTAGAAGTTGTCCTTAGGGAGTCCGCATCGGCTAAAGTTGAGCAGTTAATACTCTGGCAAACTGCCATGTGGCATAGACGTGCCAAGATACGCTGGTGTGTGGCAGGAGACGAGAACTGCAAGTTCTTCCACGCCGCCGCCAACTGCCAGGCTAGGCGAAGCAAGATCAAGGTTCTTGTTCATGAAGGGGTCGAACACTACCATAATGAGCAAAAGTTGGTTTTGGCCACTAGGCATTTTGCTGATTTGATGGGCCAAGCTTCTGTTTCTATGCCATCTGTGCAGCTTAGTTCTTTATATGCGCCCCTCGACCTCACTGGGCTGGTGTCTAATTTCTCTTGGGCTACGATTGTCAATGCCATTGATCAGTCTCCCAATAACAAGAGCCCAAGACGGGATGGCTTTACTAATGAGTTCTACAAGGCATTCAAACATGTTCTCAGGCATGATATTCTCCAGTTCTTTGCGGATTTTCATTGCAACAGAGTATCCTTAGATGGCATCAACACAGCATACATCACTCTGCTCCCCAAGAAGGACACTCCACTTGAGATACGCGACTTCAGGCCTATTTCTTTGGTTCATAGCATGCCAAAGCTTGCTTCCAAGGTGCTGACAAACAGGCCACAAAATAGAATCCCGGAGTTGGTGCATTCCTTGCAATCTGGTTTCTTGCGAGGCAGATCAACAAAAAACTTTGCTCTGGCTGCTGAGTTGGTACAGTGTGCTCACAAAAGGAGATTGCCAGTTATTGCTCTGAAGCTGGAATTCCAAAAAGCTTTTGATAGCATCAGATGCAATTGCTTATAATAGATCCTTGAAGCACGGGGTTTCCCACCTAAGTGGATACAGTGGATTAAATCCTTCTTGTCCTCAGGATGATCAATGGTGGTGGTTAATGGTCAGCTGGGTGACCCTTTTCTTGCTAAGAGAGGGTTTCGGTAGTGAGATTCTCTCTCTCCGTATCTTTTTATTCTGGTGGATGATGTCCTGCAGAGGCTCTGCTGTCTTCGCTTTCAAGTTGGTGACCTGGCACACCCTCTCGGTGCGAATAGCATGTTCTTGGTTCTCTAGTACGCGGACGATACCTTGCTTATTTTTCGGGGTGATGTGCAGCAGGCAGAGATTATCAATAACATTCTGAATGACTTCTCTATTTTCTCGTGTCTATGCATCAATTACAACAAGAGTACTTTGGTGCATGTTTGTGTTCAAGATGACGTTGCGACAGAGATTGCGCAGTTGTTTGGCTGCACCATCTCCTCTTTCCTGTGCACTTACCTTGGGTTGCCGTTGTCCTTACACAAGATCACGCACGGGCTCCTGCTGCCTGTTATTCATAAGGTTGATCGCAGGTTGTCCGGTTGACTTGCCACTTTCCTTTCATGGGGAGGGAGACTCACGCTTCTTAATTCTATTCTCGCTGGCATCCCGAGCTACTTCATGGCTTGCTTCCCCTGGCCTAAGGAGTCTATTGAAAAACTGGAGGGGCTGCTACGTGCTTTCTTCTGGCAAGGCAAAAATAAGGTAAAGGGGGGCCAGTGTCTCGTTGCCTGGGAGCGAGTTGTTCTTCCCGAGGCCGCAGGGGGCTGGGGTGTGAGAGATCTGTCTGCACACAACCAAGCTATGCTATGCATTTGTGACCAAAGTTTTGCAGTCTGCTGATATACCCTGCTATCAATGGTTTGCATCACAGTATTGCAAGAATGGCCTGCCGAGGGGAGTTAATAGCAGACACAACCATCTAGAAGGGCTTTAAAAATTGCATACCTATGGTCATGTCCTCCTCATGTTGTTTGATTGGTGCTGGCGATTTGGTTTCCTTGTGGCAAGACTAGTGGCTAGAGGTTGGACGTTTGATGCATGTGTTTCCAGTGCTATATTCTTTCGCCAATGATCAACTTTGCTCTGTTGCCTCGCAGTTCACCCTGGATGCTTGGGATATTCAGCTACATCTGAACCTTTCTCAAACGGCTGTTAATGAGTTACTTGTCCTGCACATCTTCTCGCTCAAGTGACACCGGCTGCTAACAGTCCGGATATGCGCTCTGCATCCATTCATGGCAATAAGATCAGCACAAGTTACTTCTATCATCTTCTCATATTTAGGGGTGTGGAATCCTCTTTTGGCCAATGGATTTGGGATGCATTAATTCCCACTAAGCATAGAGTCTTCCTTTGGCTTGCTTGCTTGGGACGTCTAAATACGAGGGATAACATGGTCAGAAAAAACTGGTTAGCAATCGCCCCCCTTGTTGGTTGTGATATCTTCCCGGCCTTGGAAAACATTGACCATTTCCTCCTGTGCTATGGACCTGCAAGTTACTTCTGGAATAGGCTGAATCTATCCTCTTTTGCAGAATGGTCTAATAGTCTGCCGCTTTTCATGCATGATGTTTCTGATCATCTAGCATCCTGGCGTAAGTGGAATGTGATGGTTGCGGCTTTTGCTGTCACGCTATGGCACGCCCAAAATCATCGTGTGTTCAACCATAAGCGCTAGACAGGGGCCTATGTCAGGTTTTATGCAGCGGATATGCTTCGGATGTGGGCTTACAGAGCTAAAAGGCAACAACACAAGGAGGACCTATTGGAGTGGGTGAATCATAGATACTTAGTGGTCGCTTTGGCCTTTACAGTCTGATTGTACTCTGAAGTTCTGTAATCCTGTTTTTTCTCCTCTCTTCTTCTTATAGGCTGCTTGTGGCGTTGCACCACGGTGCCTTCACAAGGCTCATGTACTTGGCCTTTCGGTCTTCAGGCTCGCTGCCTGTTTGAAATATATAAGGTAGATCGTGTCTACCTTTTTATTTTGAAAAAAAAGAAGTTCAAAATCTTAGTTCATTTGACCTGACTATTATGTTTTCATGCTATACTGTTTGATGGAGAACCATAACCTTCGCCTTCATTTATCCTAGGCTCCTGAAGAACATAGCAAATGTCTGATAGTCTGGTTTCAAAACCATGCATATCTTGATGACATTGAACAATGGTTGTCCCTGTTTCACAAAGAGTCTTTGTTAGGGAATGTAATTGTGTCTGGAGCTCAAATATAACATTGTTTTGAGCTTGCATATCTTGATCATGAGGCAGTTTGGACAAGGTTGTCTTAACAACCAACCCAGTATTACGCAGGGACGTGCTTTTGGCACTGTTAGTGGACAGGTACTGACCCATTGCAGCAAGAGGTGACATTGCGGTTATAGTTTCCTCGTCACCTTCAGAAGGTGGTGGTTCCACCATTTTTTACATAGCTTGCTGAAAAGTTGAGTCTTTACATTAGTAGTACCAGAACAGAAGATATTAAGGAGGCAGCAAAACCAAATAAAATTGCTTTGGTCTATATACAGAACTTATTCTGTTGAACTCATAGTAAAATATTAGTTGTATTTTAGTGGAACTTGAAGTATGTCTAGAGGGGGGTGATTAGACTACTTGACCAATAAAAACTTAACCTTTTCCCAATTTTAGAGTTTGGCAGATTTTAGCTACTTTAGGACAAGTCAAGCAATCATCACACTATTCAAGCAAGCATGCAAAGAGTATATAGGCAGCGGAAAGTAAAGCATGCAACTTGCAAGAAAGTAAAGGGAAGGGTTTGGAGGATTCAAATGCAATTGGAGACACGGATGTTTTTGGCGTGGTTCCGATAGGTGGAGACTTCAACCCACGAAGGGTAACGGTTGCGCGAGTCCACGGAGGGCTCCACCCACGAAGGGTCCACGAAGAAGCAACCTTGTCTATCCCACCATGGCCATCGCCCACGAAGGACTTGCCTCACTAGCGGTAGATCTTCACGAAGTAGGTGATCACCTTGCCCTTACAAACTCCTTGGTTCAACTCCACAATCTTGTCGGAGGCTCCCAAGTGACAGCTAGCCAATCTAGGAGACACCACTCTCCAAGAAGTAACAAATGGTGTGTTGATGATGAACTCCTTGCTCTTGTGCTTCAAATGATAGTCTCCCCAACACTCAACTCTCTCTCATAGGTTTTGGATCTGGTGGAAAGAAGATTTGAGTGGAAAGCAACTTGGGGAAGGCTAGAGATCAAGATTCATATGGTAGGAATGGAATATCTTGGCCTCAACACATGAGTAGGTGGTTCTCTCTCAGAAATGGTAAGTTGGAAGTGTAGGTTCGTTCTGATGGCTCTCTCCACGAATAAAGAGGAGGTGGATGGGTATATATAGCCTCCACACAAAATCTAACCGTTACACACAATTTACTAAACTTGGTGGGACCGAATCGTTAAACTCGGTCGGGCCGATTTAGTAAACCTAGTGACCGTTAGTGATTTTCGGTGGGACTGACATGCATCTCGGTGAGACCGATTCGGTTAGGGTTAGGGCATAATGTAATCTCGGTAAGACCGATTACACAAACTCGGTGAGACCGATTTGGTAATAAGCTTTCCAGAGAGTTGGTCAGGTAAACTCGGTGGGACCGATTTGCTCTTTTCGGTAAGACCGAAATGTTACAAAAAGGAAACAGAGAGTTTACATTGCAATCTCGGTGGGACCGATCGCTCACTTCGGTTAGACCGAAACGTTACGACGGGAAACAGAGAGATTACAACCCCATCTCGGTGAGACCGAGATCCCTATCGGTAAGACCGATTTGCTTAGGGTTTGTGGCAGTGGCTATGACTTTTGGAATCAGTGGTGCCGGATAGGAAGAATCGGTGTGACCGATTTTGGCTTTGGGTTTAGGTCATTTGTGTATGTGGGAAAGTAGCTGAGGGTTTTGGAGCATATCACAAAGCACATGAAGCAAGAGGCTCATTAAGCAACACCTCATCCCTCCTTGATAGTATTGGCTTTTCCTATAGACTCAATGTGATCTTGGATCACTAAAATATAAAATGAAGAGTCTTGAGCTTTTGAGCTTGAGCCAATCCTTTGTCCTTAGTATTTTGAGGGATCCACTTTCATCATCCATGCCATGCCATTCATTGAGCTTTCCTGAAATAATAGTCTTGGAATAGCATTAGCTCAATGAGCTATATGTTGTTATGAATTACCAAAACCACCTAGGGATAGTTGCACTTTCAATCTCCCCCTTTTTGGTAATTGATGACAACATATAGATCAAAGCTTCGACAAATGATAATAAGATTGAATAACATCGTCGCTTTGAGAAGTATGTGATAAGCAAGAGCTCCCCCTAAATTTGTGCATGGGTTAAGATTTGCTTTGGACTGCAAATGCACAATGAATTAGGCTCATGGGTTACTCTTCCATGTCACATACATCTTGGTGGAGCGCTCAAAATAATAACCATGGAATACATGCACTCATCACCAAGCATAGTGAATGATCACATAAGATAGATAGGATAATATCATCAAACATGCATAAGTGTAGCTTATGATCAAACACATGATCAGCAATGTCTCACAAGCATAGTATCTCAACCAAAAGCAAACAAAGTTTAAAACCACCAAATAAAGCAAGAGAGAACAAAAGCAACACACACACACACTCTCTCTCTCTCTCGAAGCCTATGATCTATATATTTTTCTCCCCCTTTGGCAATAAGTTACCAAAAAGTTCATAGAAAATGCATAGTGCTAGATCGACTCTCAGGCTTGATCTTCTGGTGGTGGTGTCCTGATGACTCCTTGGACGAAGGCTTCAGTTGAAGTAGAGGGTGCTAGAGTGGATGCTGGAGCTGGTTGCAATGGAACTGAAGGGGCAGTAGTTGGTGCTGAAGTTGTTGCTCTAGTGTCTGTCACTGGCACTGCAATTGACCTCTGGGCTCTGGGCACTCTGGCAAACACATTTGTTGTTGTCTTGCCCTGCTTCTCCTGCATGTCCTCCTGCAGCTGCTCCACAACTGACTGAATCTAAGTTACTTTGACATCAAGGTCATGGAATTTGAGTTCCATGATTCTCTCAAGGCTCTCCTGATTCTGAGTGAGGGTGGCCAGTCCCTTCTCAATCCTCAGTGTTGATGCTATCAAGTAACCAAGCTGCTCCTGTTTGGTTTTTAAGAAATATTCAGATGCCTCCTCTTGAGTTGGCATCTTGGCAGCCTTCTCCTTCTTCTCCTAAGCTTGAACTGATGTTGGATCATTCTCATTCATGACAACCTCATTGTCCTCAAAGTCTGGATAAAGTGGAAAATGTTCCTTATCCAACTGATATTTTCCTGTGCCATCTTTGAGTTGATCAATTCCTGAATCTGAGGGGCATATCCACAGCTCCTCTTCTGATCTGCTGCAGTCCTCTTAATGGTTTCAATCATCAGGCTCATGACTTTGAACTTTTGTGGCACATCAAACACATGCAACATGTTGATGGCATGCCCTCTGATCATGTTATGGTCACCAGACTTGGGCAACAGAGTGTGCTTCAGAATCCAATTGATGGTTGGCAACCCTGACAGCAGAAGGTGAACTGATCCAAACTTGTGAATCTCAACTGCCTTGTCTGGAATCTCCTTGTACATGTGAGCCATGGAATTGTGATCCATCTTCTTCTTTGCATAGATATCCAGGTCATCCTCATTTTCCTTTGGGGCATTTATTAGACTTGCCCATTCTTCAACAGTTGACTGGTACCTTGTATCTTCAAACATCCAAACAATTCTACCATCTGGGTAAAAGTGTGCTGTGGAGTAGAACTGCATGATAAGCTCATCATTCCAGTGGGTGAACTTCTGTCCAACAAAATCAGCAACTCCACAAGCAACAAAGCTTTTTTTGCACTCCAGGATAGTGCTCTTCATTGTCCTTGATGTAGGTCCAGTTGACCCACCTCATGTCACAAACTATGGGCTTTTTATCCAACAAAATTGTCTCATAGAAGTCCTGTTGTTCCTTTGTATGGAACCTGTAGTCAACAGCAGTCCTTCTCCTTGAAGCATATGGATCTTCCATCCTCCACATCCTCAGTCCTGAATCCTTCCTGATCCTCATGTCCTCAGCCACAGGATGGGCATCATTATGGTCTGGTATCTTGGGCTTGATCTTTCTTCGGACCTGTCCTTCTTCATCCTCTTCTTCAACAACATTTGGCACTGGGGCCTTGTTCTTCTCAGCAGCTAGAATACTCCTAGTATTCCTCTTTGTAACTTTCTTGGCCTTGGAGGCAGCTTTGGGTGCTTCCTTGGGCTTAGATGTTGCAGCCCTGATCTGATTGCATCACCCATAAGCTTAGGTGCCTTAGGTGCTGGTGCAGCAACCTCTTCCTCTTCTTCAGAATCTCTTCTCATAGAGGGCTTTCCAAGGACCTTGGCAATAGTGGTTCTTGCTCTCTTCTTCTTCTTGTCCTGACCACCTTCATCCTCTGATTCAATTATGAATTTCATAGTCTCACCAGTGGGGACTTTATGAGGTTTAGAAGAAGTGACTTTCTTCTCAGGTGCCTCTTTGGGTTGAGTCTGGGCTGGCACTTGAGTGGACTTTCTGGCTTTAGGCATTCGTGTCCTCTTGGCAGGAACTTTCTTCTTCAGAGCTGGCTTAGTGCTATGTTCAGAGCCATATTCCTTCTTGAGCACTACTTTCTTGGAAGTAGGCTCATCTTCCTCGGCTTTGTAATCTTCATCCGCTGAGTCTGATGTTCTTTTCCTCCTTTGCCTAGTAGCAGCCTTAGGCAAATTGCTAGGAGTACTTCTGCTCCCTTCATCTGTAGTTGAGGGACTAGTGCCCTCACTCAAGTCCATCTGCTCTTCTGACCTATTCTGGCTGTCACTCTGGTCTGACATGCTGCAAAAAGCTGACCCATGACCCTGTGAAGAGTTATAAATGAGATAGAGTGGATGAGCATCACAAAATGCAGAGATTTTTGCAAAAGAATGATTCAAAAGTTCAGTTTTAGTTTTCAACAGAAAGCATTTCGGATCAACCGATTTTCAAACTCGGTGATACCGAAGCAGTTTTGGAACCTAAACTGATGTACTTAGTTGGACCGAGTCACAGTTTGGTGGCACCGAGACTGCTAGGGTTTCACAGAATCCTCAAATCGGTCGCACTGATTAGTAATTCTCGATCAGACCGAGAGTCACTAGTGCAATGGCATAAGCCAAATCGGTGAGACCGAGTTTTTCAACTCGGTGGGTCCGAGATGGTTTCGGCGGAAACCTAACCCAAAAAATTTGAATCTCATCTAATCTACAGACTACTTTGGCTGGATAGAAGTGTTTCAATCGTGGCAAGATTCAATAAGAATACAATGTGCTTGGAATCAGATGTGGATAGCACAAAGATCAAGTCCATACCCTAACTTGGCGGTGGACTTGCTACGGCGACAACGGCGGGGACGAAATCCGTTGACGGCGGCGGAGACCAGCGATAGGAGGCTGCTGGCGACGAGGAGACGATCCGGAGACCTTCGATGGCAGAGCGAGCTATTGCGCGGGTGAAGGGTTTCGGAGAAATTTCCAAAATTTTGCCCGTGGCTATATATAGCCCGACCCTGTCGGTGTGACCGAGTGGAACAACTCGGTGGCACCTAGATGCATAACTGTGTACAATTATAGCAAATCGGTGAGACCGAAAAGTTCAAATCGGTTGCACCGAGATTGAAAACTCAGATCAACTTAGTGATCTCGGTAGGACTGAAATGGAGGAATCGGTCAGACCGAGAGTCACAAAGAGATTTTGGAAGTTTAAGTCTATGACGAATCAGGGACTCCGAGTGCTCCTCACACAGAGTGGTTCGAATCTGACTTGATCAAATTTTGTGATGTAGCATGAATAGAGTTTGAGATGAGGAAAGCATAGATAGCTAAAGAAGGTTCTTAGGCATTCTTGTCCATCCACTTGGCAAAAAAAACCAAACAATCAAAACAACAAGTGGATGTCCTTGAATGAGTAAAATATGCACCAACATGCTCACACAATAAGATGTTAAATGAAATATGTGGCAAAGCATGCACAACCAATTCTAGCATCTATCAAACAATTGGCGATGACTAGGTCATCTATATATGAGTATATTGACTTAGGATTCAAAGGAGAACATTTGATCATAGGTCATACTCATCGTTTAAGCTCAAGTGGGGTTACCACTTTTACATAATGCATTGATGTGTTCACACCATTAGAGTTGCTTTGACTCAATTCTTAGAGTTAAGCTCCCCCTAGATGTGAGATCCCCCCTTAGAGGGATGAACTAACCTTGGGTTTTGTCGATGATGACTTCATGTAGGTGTTGAAGATGTGGATGCTCAATGTTGATGTAGATCATTTGGAACAATCCTTTGGAGTGAGTTGCACTTTCAACTTACCTACATGGGTTAGTCCCACAAGGAACAGACAAGAATATCCATAGACATAGAGTGATGCACACACAAGATGATGTCCATGAACTCATTAGGTTACCTTGTCCCTTGCCTTACCAACATGAGGGTTTGTGACTCCTTGAACTAGTGCAAGATGTGGAAGTTGATTGCACTTGTTCTTGCCATAATGATATGAGTGAAGAATGTTGGTGGAGTCACCCTCAAGAACTCTCTAGTTCTTCTTCTTCGGGATCCACATCATCTTGATGGGAATCCTTGGAGTTGAAGTTGTATTTGATGAAGTAGAACTTGACGTAATCTTGGGAACCCACTTGAACAAGGCTTTAGGTGCTTCTTCAAATGCATCAATCTCTTCTTGAAGCTTGTCCTTGCCTTTGTTCTTGTGGTCTTGTGGTGGAAGATCATCTTGAGCTTGTGTTCCCTTGAAGGAAGTAGGATCATACTTCTCTTGTTGAGGAGCAAACTTCATCTTGGGATATTGATCTTCTTCCCACTCAACTCCATTGGCATTGAACTTTCATTCGAAACCAACACCTTGATTCTTCCGGTGCCTTCCTTGCTTGCGTACAATTTCCTCGAATTGCTTACTCCCGGCAAGGCTCTTGTAAACACCTTTCTCTATAATTCCCTTCAATAAGCTATTTTCTTGCTCAAGTGTAACTTGGCTAAGAGAATCATTAGTGGAATCAAGAGAACTACTAGAAGCAACAATATTGGATTTGACATTATCATTCTTACTACTAGAGGAAGTATCTTTCTTGTACTTGTTACTAGACTTGACTTGAGGCATGTAAGTAGATAAGAGTAAACGCTTGGAAATATAAGAAGAACTTTTCTTGCGGAGATCATCATTGATTGCTTTTAAAAACTCATGCTATTGCTCAAGATTGAGCTTTTCAAAGCATAACTTCTCATGAGCCCTTAAAAGTTCTCGATGATCTTTGTAGAGAGTTTCATGAGCCAACCTAAGAGTGTTTAGTTCTTTAGTTAGAATCTCAATCTTCTCCTTATCATTGTCATTCGTTTTATCTTGATTAGCATGATTAATTGACATTTCATCATAGTATTCATCACTAGAGATGTCAACAAGTAAATCATCATCCACAAGCAAGTCATCTTCATCACTATTGAAATCAACATACTCGGGATGTGTTACCTTTGGACCTTTGGCCATGAAGCATCTTCCAACACCTTCATTTGGTGAATCAAATATGTCGTAGGAGTTGGTTGACACAAGTGCTAGACCGGCAACACCTTCATCTTGAGTATATTCGGAGTCAGAGTGATAGCTTCTCTCGGAGTGATTGTCGGAGTCGGAGCCGGATACCCATTCACCAACATGAGCTTGATGTCTTCGTTTTGTAGCTCCTTGATGACTTGTCCTTCCTTTCCGAATCATTGCTTCTCCGTGAGGGTCTTCGTTCATAACGATCATCTCTACTCCACCTCTCTCTTGGTGGTGATTCTTCTCTTTTGCTCCTTCTTCTTGGAGAATCTTCTCTTCTTTTGTAGGGTGCCGTACACTCATTGGAATAGTGTCCGGGTCTCCCACAATTGTAGCAATTGCGCTCTCGACTAGAAGATCTTTTGCCATTGTAAGACCTTGACTTGGAGCTTCTTTCTTTGCTTCTACTCTTGTAGAATTTGTTGAAGTTCTTCACCATTAAGCTCAATTCTTCATTGAAGGTTTGCTTCTCACTTGATGATGTGGGGGCTTCACTTGAGGCTTAGTAAGCACCACTTGACTTGTTGTGAAGTTCCTCCTTATCCTTGAGTGACATCTCATGAGCAACAATTCTTCCAATGACTTCCGTTGGCTTGAGATCTTTGTAGTTCGGCATCATTTGAATCAATGTGCACACGGTATCATACTTTCCATCTAATGCTCTTAGGGTCTTCTTGATGATGAATTTGTCGGTCATCTCTTCACTCCCTAAGCCGGCAATCTCATTTGTGATAAGAGCAAGCCTAGAGTACATTTCAGCGACACCTTCACCATCCTTCATTTTGAACTTGTCAAGCTGACTTTCGAGCACATCCAACTTGGATTCCTTGACGGACTCGGTACCTTTATGCATGTCAATCAAAGTATCCCAAATTTCCTTTGCATTCTCAAGACGGCTGATTTTTTTTTGAATGCTTCGGGGCACAATCCGTTGAAGATGATATCACAAGCTTGAGCGTTGTATTGCAGCATCTTCAATTCTTCCGCATTTGCTTCACTGTTCGGTTCTCTCCCATCAAAGAATTCACCTTGCAAGCCAATACAAATAATTGCCCAAACGGCGGGGTTATGTCCAAGAATATGCATTTTCATCTTATGCTTCCAAATAGCAAAATTAGTACCATCAAAGTAAGGACCTCTACGGTGATAATTTCCCTCGCTAGACACCATACTCTCCTAGGTTGTGAAACCAAGGCTATGACAACCAAAAGCTATGGAAATCAAAGCAAATGGAGAACAAAGCTCTGATACCACTTGTAGGACCTTGAAGTATGTCTAGAGGGGGGGGGGGTAATTAGACTACTTGACCAATAAAAACTGAACCTTTTCCCAATTTTAGAGTTTGGCAGATTTTAGCTACTTTAGGACAAGTCACGCAATCATCACACTATTCAAGCAAGCATGCAAAGAGTATATAGGCAGCGGAAAGTAAAGCATGCAACTTGCAAGAAAGTAAAGGGAAGGGTTTGGAGGATTCAAATGCAATTGGAGACACGGATGTTTTTGGCGTGGTTCTGATAGGTGGTGCTATCGTACATCCACATTGATGGAGACTTCAACCCACGAAGGGTAACGGTTGCGCGAGTCCACGGAGGGCTCCACCCACGAAGGGTCCACGAAGAAGCAACCTTGTCTATCCCACCATGGCCATCGCCCACGAAGGACTTGCCTCACTAGCGGTAGATCTTCATGAAGTAGGTGATCACCTTGCCCTTACAAACTCCTTGGTTCAACTCCACAATCTTGTCAGAGGCTCCCAAGTGACACCTAGCCAATCTAGGAGACACCACTCTCCAAGAAGTAACAAATGGTGCATTCATGATGAACTCCTTGCTCTTGTGCTTCAAATGATAGTCTCCCCAACACTCAACTCTCTCTCATAGGTTTTGGATCTGGTGGAAAGAAGATTTGAGTGGAAAGCAACTTGGGGAAGGCTAGAGATCAAGATTCATATGGTAGGAATGGAATATCTTGGCCTCAACACATGAGTAGGTGGTTCTCTCTCAGAAATGGTAAGTTGGAAGTGTAGGTTCGTTCTGATGGCTCTCTCCACGAATAAAGAGGAGGTGGAGGGGTATATATAGCCTCCACACAAAATCTAACCGTTACACACAATTTACTAAACTTGGTGGGACCGAATCGTTAAACTCGGTCGGACCGATTTAGTAAACCTAGTGACCGTTAGTGATTTTTGGTGGGACTGACATGCATCTCGGTGAGACCGATTCGGTTAGGGTTAGGGCATAACGTAATCTCGGTAAGACCGATTACACAAACTCGGTGAGACCGATTTGGTAATAAGCTTTCCAGAGAGTTGGTTAGGTAAACTCGGTGGGACCGATTTGCTCTTTTCGGTAAGACCGAAATGTTACAAAAAGGAAACAGAGAGTTTACATTGCAATCTTTGTGGGACCGATCGCTCACTTTGGTTAGACCGAAACGTTATGAAGGGAAGCAGAGAGATTACAACCCCATCTCGGTGAGACCGAGATCCCTATCGGTAAGACCGATTTGCTTAGGGTTTGTGGCAGTGGCTATGACTTTTGGAATCGGTGGCGCCGGATAGGAAGAATCGGTGTGACCGATTTTGGCTTTGGGTTTAGGTCATTTGTGGATGTGGGAAAGTAGCTGAGGGTTTTGGAGCATATCACAAAGCACATGAAGCAAGAGGCTCATTAAGCAACACCTCATCCCTTCTTGATAGTATTGGCTTTTCCTATAGACTCAATGTGATCTTGGATCACTAAAATATAAAACGAAGAGTCTTGAGCTTTTGAGCTTGAGTCAATCCTTTGTCCTTAGTATTTTGAGGGATCCACTTTCATCATCCATGCCATGCCATTCATTGAGCTTTCCTGAAATAATAGTCTTGGAATAGCATTAACTCAATGAGCTATATGTTGTTATGAATTACCAAAACCACCTAGGGATAGTTGCACTTTCACTAATGTATTGTTTTCTTCACTTTATATTGATAGCTAAGGATAAAGAGACAAAGTTTATAATATGGTAAGCATAGTATGACATCATTCATATCACAAAACAACTGAGAACAGACAAACGGGCAATGGTAACATTGTGTGGGCAAGTCCAGCACGGAACTAGATTACAGATCAAGATCAAAGGAACATCACTCCTCTCTTTTAAAACTTGTAAGGTGCAATGATACGCTAAGACAATTGTGTACAAAATTGAGAAGAGTAATAGACTTTCGCTGCAAACCCTGTAGTTCAATGCAAAATTTAGAGTAAGTAGTAGTTAAAAGGCATGAGGATTAAGGACTTATGACAGCGGCTTTGACTGGTGTAGTCATGCCCTTCGTTTTGCTGGTGTGACAGTCCTTTAAGATTTCCACAACATTTGGTTCAGGTACTTTTTGATCCTTGCGGGCTTTCCTCTGCATTTGGAACAAGTCAATGTAGATCAGATAATATGGCACAGCGAAAAGAGTGAAACATCAACTAATTACAAGAGCCTCGCAGTGTGCAATATAGCTACGAGATCCTATCGTCTGTTGGAATTTCACTTTCGTACGGTGGCCTTGTTCTTTGAACAGTTCACCTACAAGAAGATAGATTTGTGAGGCACATGCGTAAATAGGAGTTCATCATGTGATCTGATAACATATATATAACGTACTTGATACTTTGGATCAGACCAGTGTTTAACGAGGCCTCTCCAGTCTTCATTCGATATATTTTCCACTAGAGATGTTTGGGCAAGTTCATTGTTAGCCTTGCCTTTAAAGTGAGTTTTCCTCAAGTTATACCGATACTGTCGCAGAGCAGACTTGAAACATGGGTGCAAGCTTGTCTGGTTGCATCATCTTGGCTATCCAACTTGAACCTCATCTATTGAAAATTATGGGAGTCTCATTATCAACAACCTAGAAAGTATGGGACAGAGCAAGACGATATTACTAGTTTCCATACATAACCATACTTACAGATAAATGGTCGAGGAAGGTGTTGAACTGGGTTTCGTCTTTGTCATTCCTATACTAAATCCATGTTGGGAGGATACGTGCATGACACCTAAGGGCAACCGCTGCCTTTGATACTAACTTGGCTGACTCTTTAGCATCACGTGGCCTTTTTAAACCTGCCTCAAAATGGATCTCCATTCTTCCTCCTCTAGATTTAGGTAACCTATTGAACATTACCCCTGATGTTTGTTTCCACCTGTGCCTAGGTGGTAGTCCAACAATGAACATAGGAAGTGTTAGTGTACATCAAACTATGAGACTACATATAAAGAAGCATGCAATTGTAACTTGACTCCAGCAACTACCTTCTTGCTGTTGAAGCTCATAAGGTTCATCTGATCTTGCCAACTCGTCTTGTGTCAAGAGTTCTTTGGAAGTAGTGTCAGGTGGCAAGGGAGCTTGGGAACGTGCTGCTAGCTGTGTTGACAAACGAGTAACTCGTGCAGCTGGTGGTACTATGGAAGGTGTTGCAACAACTAGGGTTGCCGCTGCTTGTTTGGTGGCAGCTATTAGTTTCTGTTTGGCTTGATTTGCAGCTCGTGTAGCACGGGATACCGCATTTGTACACTTTTTCGGTGAACTTTGACCTTCTATTGCACCATCAGTACCAGAAGAATCTGCATAATTCTTCCGCTTCCGTTTCCGTGCATCCTTAGTACTAAAAACATCCCCTGTCATTATGTGTTCCTTCCTCTTTCTCTGTGCCAGGTTAAGTCAAGCCGACAAGAAAAAGGAATAAAAATTTAGTTCTTTAGAACAAATTGATGCGTGATACAGACGAACTGAACTTTGATGTTAGACAACCACATGATAGGAGGATGTAATATGTACGAAAAACAGGACGGCATGAGTTAATCAGAACTATGATGTGTAAACTAGGCAAAAGGCATTTCAATAAATTAGAAGCAGTGCAATGGTTTTATGTAAGGGCATTGATTGATGCAGGATACAAAAAAACAATAGTTTTATGTAAGGACATACTTAATAGACAGATGTACTATGTACTAAAAACAGGAAGGCATGTCACATTAACAGGTATAATGTATAAACTAAGCAGAATAGCACATGCAATTTAACCAGATTGGAAGAATTACAATCTAGACATCATATGCAACATGCAACCACATATCACACTACCAAGTTAGAGCAAGCACCTGTGATGCTAGTGTAGGGGAAATGCGGTAATCAACTACAGAGCTACGTTCACTATCTTCATCTAGCCTTGCTGTTTCTTGAGAATCATGTCGGGAGGCTGACGCTGCATTCTTTAAGTGAGGATCTTTACTCATAGTAGTCTGCTTGCCTGACTGCCTCATCATAAGTGATTGATGACACAAGAACATTAGTTTGATGTAAGAACATGGTTAATAGACAGATGTACTAGTATGTACCAAAAACAGAAAGGCATGTCATATTCAAAGGTATAATGTGTAAGCTAAGCAGATGCAATTTAACCAAATTGGAAGCAATACAAGCTAGACATCCGGATGGAGTGGTGAGCATGATCATCGAGGACCTCAGAGCCTGGTGGGAGGTGGGCTGCTTCGCCACCATCGTAGCTTTTTAGTTGGCTTCCAGGTGATGCATGTCTGTGCTGGGCTTGTCACTGGCTCGGCCAGTACCCTGACTAGCTATTTGTCTTTTGGTGCTCCCGGGATGGTGGCTCATGTAAAAAATATCTTTCCTTATCTTAATAAAGACCGACTTCGGCCTTTCGAATACAAGCTAGACACCATATGCAACATGCAACCACATATGACACCGCGAAGTTAAAGCAAGCACGTGGGATGGTGGTTCATGGCGAGCAAGATCATCAACTCCAGATCTACGTTTACCATCTCCATCTGTTGAACATGGAGCCTTTAAAGTGCCGAGACGTGTATTGCCTACCAACGAAGAAAGCAGGAGCAACTTCTCTCTTTTATTTCGTGCTTCTGTCAACAGTTTGGCAGAGTCTGAAATACCCATGCATAAAAAACAATAGTGAGAGTATGGGTGCAGTGTGTGCAGAACTAGTGCACTGTAAAATTAACTGATAGGAAGTGGCTGAAAAATAAATGAGAAGAGACATGTGATAGCTACAAAATTGCATGGAAAAAAATTAGATTCTACTTCGTAGATTTTATTATATATCAGCACACAGATGGCTGGAAAATGCATGTACTCCTCCAGCACACCACCACATGTGGTCCGATCAAAATAACAGTCGACTAAAAATAAATAGGTCAGTCAATTTTTTTATGAACCGTCTGATCTACAAGGAATGGGCAGATGGCCTTCGTCTACCTCCCGCCAGTCACTGTTGACGATCTTTCTTGAACCGCCAGCGACCACCGGCCCAGACCCCTGCCTCTGTCGCCCCGCCCTCCCCTCGACCTCACACCACCGCCGTGCTTGGCAGCGCCCCTCAGCCATCCCTTTAAGCCTGATTGACCTCCAGATTGGGCGCCAGTAGCTCCTGGGCCCCACACCCCCAAAGATAAACACCGAGGCGTTGCTTCCCCGGCGTAATAGGCGGACTAGTGTCTGTTAGACGGGGAATGCTTCCTTTAATTGGGAATCAACTGACCAGGAATTGAAATCCAAGGGGGCGACGAACCTCTAGCTGAGGTGAAATAGTATATGAGAAGAAACCTTGTGCATTGTGAGTCACTAGGAACATCTAGTATCAGGAAGAAGTTGTAGGAAGAAGCGGTCAACTAGTGTCTTCTGTGGGATGAATACCGTGCAAGCAGACACATAAGATTTGCACAAATAAGGGAAGAGGAGTACCATTTCTGGTTGCCAGTGTTGTGTCCTCCTGATATTGTGGTGATGTTCTTCTTTTTACCAGGGAACCGCTGTTTTGGAGGAGGGTGGAGCCTTCGACGAACCCATGGCCAAATTGTTAACTGTGTTGTGGTGGCCGTCTGTCGGCGGAGGGGAAGCAGATTCGAGGTGGCGAAGGACGGCGTAACGGGAACAACTCCGGTGCGGTGGACGGTGGCGACGTTGGAGCGGCAGCGGTGAGGCGCAAGACGGCGGGTTGAATTGGCTCGGGTACGGCGCACGTCGACGTCCTGGAGGCAGCTCGGCCTCGGCTTTAACTACTAGCTAGCTGTGGAGGGCGTTGTGGTTGCGGTTGTGGTGGACGACAACATCGCGGAATCGGCTCTAGCGTGATGGAGGAGGGCGGCGGTTGATGGGTGGGATGGGGTGGCGGAAGGAGGATGCCGGGGTTTTGCTGCTGGTGGAGAGGTAGTTTTGGCGCCCACTGAGTACGAATGGGGAATCGGACGGGGGGGAGCTAAGGGGGAACCATATTTCGATCTGGTACGCGCTTGTTTTTGGTTTTTTAGAACAGATGGGACACGCTTATTTGAAATTTGGGGAAAGTATAAACATTGCCCCCTCTTAAATTTTGGACCTACTGCGGGTCAGGGGTAGGACGGTAATCCCAGGTGTCCCAAAAAGTGGGCGGGAGCGATTTAGGCCGAGCACATGTGTGCTTAGGAGTCCATGGTGTATGAATGTTTTTCGGAGGCGGTTGCGTGGCATCTAGATGAAGCTACAAACCTACCCCAGTTTAGACCTTTGGACGTCGGGCCGGTAGGTTTCACGGGTCAGAGTTATAAAAGTAATTTCCTTCTACCAAACACTAGTCTCACGTGGTTTCGGGCGAGTAGAGGCTCTTTTGGCGCTTCGTTCGAAATTTTGAAACAGGAGAATTCACGTTTAGAGTACTCTTGAACTTTGAGGATTGACCTAAATAGACAACGTTAAATTTGACCTTGTATGTTTGAAAACCTCATTAAATTATGCGCTTCTTTTTGAAATTTTGACACTTGAAAATCCTATAACTACGATTATTTTGGAATGCAGGAGATAAATTTGAATCTATTTTGTACACGACTATATATTCTATTATGTAGAAAAGTAGACCAAAGATTGGTGCCCCATAATTTAGGTATGATTTACAAATGCTATGATATCGAATTCAAATAATTGAATGTACTTCATGTTGAATTCAAATTTTTTAAACCACCTTAAGTTGAATTCAAATGTATGCTAGTTTATAGCTAGCTATTTATAATGTTCATTGTGTAACTTTTGTATGTATAATGTGCTTTACACACACAATATGAACTATACTCACGTTTATATTCGATTGCTAAAGCGATGCATTGTCTGGAGTTCAAAATACTAACTTTGTGGATCAATTATATCAAATAATAACATAGACATGCTCAAATTCAATAAAATATAGATGTCTGATGGATCAATGGTTGTTCCTTATGTAAATTGCAAATATCATGATCCCATCCTAATATTTGGATACAATTTATATTTTTAACCAATGTGTACATCAGTCTTTTATGTGTAGTTTCACTCTGCATAGGCCCCTCCTCACACACACACACGCTGACTTTCTCTCTCACACATACGCGCACACGGTGTATATCCATCGGTGGTCTCTCACACATGCTCACACACTCTCTCCCGAGGTGTCTTTCTTGCAGACATGCTCTCGATATAACCCTCCCTCCCTCTCGTAACCATTTACGACTATTTTCACTAACCTTTATCACAAGCACTCTTCCTCTCACAAGAATACACACACACAATCCCCATAGACCATTTCTATATACATAGACCTGCCTACGTGTCTCCCGCACGCACATTATTGTCATGCCCAATATGCGACCCTATCCAAAAGGAACTCGAAGGTCCCACTAAGGATAGACCCGGATATTGAAACACTTTGCAAGGTGGATATCATTACATCAACATTACATAATAGATGGGGATACATACAAAAGGCATACAATGCCACACGAATACAACACCATCTTACAAAAGAGCACCATCCGACTACGGAAGAAACACAAACAGAAACTCAAACGACATCCACCCTGCTAGCCCAGGCTGCCGACCTGGAACCTATCCCCTGATCGAAGAAGCAGAAGAAGAACTCAACGCAAGCAAGCATCGCTCTCGCGTCATGATCATCGCATAACCTGTACCTGCAACTGTTGTTGTAGTAATCTGTGAGCCACGAGGACTCAGCAATCTCATTACCATGGGTATCAAGACTAGCAAAGCTTGATGGGAAAGGAAGGGGTAAAGTGGTGAGGTTGCAGCAGCGGCTAAGCATATATGGTGGCTAACATACGCAAATGAGAGCAAGAAGAGAAACGAAGGAACGGTCGTGAAGCTAGCAATGATCAAGAGGTGATCCTGAACACCTACTTACGTCAAACATAACCCAGAAACCGTGTTCACTTCCCGGACTCCGCCGAGAAGAGACCATCACGGCTACACACGCGGTTGATGCGTTTTAATTCGGATTTGGTGTCAAGTTATCTACAACCGGACATTAACAAATTCCCATCTGCCACATAACCGCGGGCACGGCTCTCGAAAGTTTATACCCTGCAGGGGTGTCCCAACTTAGCCCATGACAAGATCTCGCGATCAATGAAGGAATAGACCTTCTCCCAGGAAGATCCGATCAGTCTCGGAATCCCGGTTTACAAGACATTTCGACAATGGTAAAACAAGACCAGCAAAACCGCCCGATGCGCCGACAATCCCGATAGGAGCTGCACATATCTCGTTCTCAGGGCAACACCGGATAAGTCAAGCTACGAGTAAAACCAGACTTCGAGTTTCCCCGAGGTGGCCCCGCAGGCTGCTCAGTTCGGACCAACACTTAGACAAGCACTGGCCCGGGGGGGCTATAATAAAGATGACCCTTGGGTTAATTACTCCCAAGGGAAAGATAGGTGGTGGTGAGGCAAATGGTAAAACCAAGGTTGGGCCTTGCTGGACAAGTTTTATTCAAAGCGAACTGTCAGGGGGGTCCCATAAATCACCCGACCGCGTTAGGAACGCAAAATCCGGGAACATAACACCGGTATGACGGAAACTAGGGCGGCAAGAGTGGAACAAAACACCAGGCATAAGGCCGAGCCTTCCACCCTTTACCAAGTATATAGATGCATTAATAATATAAGAGATATTGTGATATCCCAACATAAACCCTGTCCACCATGGAGAAATCTTCAACTTCACCTGCAACTAGCAACGCTATAAGAGGGGCTGAGCAAAAGCGGTAACATAGCCAAGCAATGGTTTGCTAGGAATGGTGTCAAATTTAGAGGTTCATGGCAATATGGGATGGCTTGATGAGCAAAAGATAGGTAGCGCAGCATAGCGATAGAACGAAGCAACTAGCATAGCAATGATAGTAGTGAGATCCAGGGTAGCGGTCATCTTGCCTGAAATCCCGCAAGGAAGAAGAACGAGTCCATGAAGAAGACGAATGGATGAAGCCGAACCAACCGTAGACGAACGAATCCTCACGATCGCAACGAAACGGGAACTATCGAGAAGAAGCACACAACATGGTAAACACACCACACATGAACAAGACATGATGCACAACAAGCATGATGCATGAGAAAGCTAGATGAGGCTACTCATGGCAAGAGATGATGCAAACAAGAACAACACACCAAAGCAAGTTTAAATGAGGCCGGAAACAACATAGAACAATTCCGGTAGGTCCTCATATGCAAATTTCGAAATTGGTCCAGAACTGAATAAACCTTATGTTCAAGTTGTTTAAACAGCAAGTTAAGATGCACCAAGATTATCTACATGAGATTCTAGTCAAGTTACATATAAAGTTCATTAGATTCGGAGCTACGGCCTAGAAGATATGAGCAAAACAAGTTAAACATGGCATTGATGCAAAATGCACCCAAACATCAAGCAAACACCTCAAAACAAGGATGCAACATGATAATATGAGGCTACATGCAAAATCAAGCAAGTTTCATATAGAGCACACTCAAAACGGAGCAACGGTGCAACACATACACTCTATACAAGTCATAACAACAATCTGTCCAAAACAGCAACTAGGCATCTTACAAGCATCAAAACAACATGCTACAGCATCCCACCATAATAACAAAAGTCATGGGCATGAAGTACTGGTAAAGCATAACAAAACATGTACACTGAGCTATCTCCAGAAATCACTAGAACATGCTCAAACACACATGGTAAGATTGCAAATAATAACAGTTTCAGACTTTAGCAGAAATAACATCAGGTTGCAATGTTTAGAGCTATCAAAAAACATGTTACAGGAACTTATCATAGAAAACAAAGGGATGGCATGATACTACTAAATGCATAGATCAAAAGACCCTTACTGACCATGAGCCAAAAGGATCAGAAAATATGATGGCACCCATGTAAACATGGCAAGTTATATTACAGATTTAAACATGGCAGGAACAACAATAAGTAGGCATGTTGGTGAGCTTGAACCACTCACCACAGAGCAATACATGGCATGGCAAGGCAACCAACAGTAAGAAGGCATGTTTATGAAGCTAAGCATGGCAAGAGCAAGTTCATAGGGTACCCTACTTAGCAAGCTTGATACACTCAGCACACAACTCACAAAAATACATGGTTAACACCCCTGGAAAGATGGCATGGCATAGATCAAAACACATGAAGACATCAACCTCATAGGATGCACACATCAATCATGGCAAAAATGACAAATGAGCAAGTTATAACAGTTTCAGCAGGTTAACATCAACATGAACTCTTCCAACAGCATTTCGGGCATCAAGATGAGCTCAAATGAAAATGATGCAATGGAATGAAATGAAGTACTCGTCGAGTCGAGCAATTTGACATATTACACGCACGAAACGGAGCTACGGATGCGGAGATACAACAAGTCAAACATGGCATGATTATGCAAATGATTACGGGACTTAGAGGATTTCGGGGTCAACCTTATCCTCTCAGATCCAGATCGGGGCGGCACGGATTCCGAGGCGGCCGGAGTTTCGCCGGAGTTGGAGGAGAGGCTCGCCGGAGAGGAGGGAAGGCCGGATCTGAGGCGCTCCTCGCCTGATCCGGTTGGAGGAGGCGAGGGAGAGGCCGGGCGGCGCGGCCCCGGAGGCCGGGCGGCACGTTGAGGCGGCGGCCGGCGCTC